>NC_135331.1:18798165-18983165 GCF_023851605.1 Tamandua tetradactyla
GCTTCCTCTCTGCAAAATGGGGCTGGGAGGAAATTGACTCAGAACGGTCATTTGATTGATTCTCCCTTGGTTGGGGCCCCTTTTCCAAAGGCTTCGGCCCCAGGAGGCAGAAGCTCAGCACCTTGGTTTTCCACCCCTCAAAGGGCACCTTGGAAACCCAGATGGTGCCTTCCAGGGGGACACTGTTAGGACAGATTGGCCTCCAGGAGGCGAAGGGTTCTGGCTTTAGGAAACGGAATTTATTCCAGAGGAAGTCAGAGAGAGTAGGTTTTGGTCCAAGGAGGAGTGTTGCCTCAGGCACTTCCAGAAAAAATAAAAAGGGGGAGAAGCAGCAGATGGGGAGTGCTGGCCAGCATAAGAAGGTTCTCATTCAACTAAAATAGGAAATAGGAAAGTAATAGGAACATGGCGGTTAATGGTAGACTCCTGAAAACTTAGAGACCAGGCAGAGAGATCAAGAAGATCAGAGTAACGTCATCACTTGGGAAAAGAAATGGCATGAATGTTTTTTTCCACTTAACGTTTTTCTCGTTCTTTGTCCCTTTTAGGGTTGCTGTTGAGCATATGTTTGACAAGTCTAGTAACCATTTAGAGTTGCTATTAAAAGAACTCTTTGGGCAGGGCAATGGCAGCTCAGTGGCAGAATTCTCACCTGCCATGCCAGAGACCCAGGTTCAATTTCCAATGCCTACCCATGCAAAAAAAAAAAAACAACAAGAAAACTCTTTACAATAACTATAAAAAGTCAGATATTGTGTGGCCCCCCCCCCCCCCCGCTCCCACACCGAATTTCTTCGTTTTTTAGTCTAGAACATTATGTCTTATGTTAAGCCCCAGGGTCTACCTGATGTCCTGCCGAATGAGGACAGAATCCCTGGGTGACACAAACTGAAGGCAAGAAGAGGAGCTCTCTGTCCCTTGGACATTTACTCTGCCCCTGGGCAATGAGGGGAGGGTCATAGAGAGGGTGTCCAGTGACTCAGCTCGTCTCTCTTCAAGGAACAGAAACTCACTTGGACTTACAAAGGATCTGATGGGCAGACCCTGAGATCTCCTGGAAGCCCAGGACATCAGGGGACTGCACCCCTGTCAGCTGAGGTCTGTCTGCCTCTGGGGAGGCGTGGTTGTTTGGTGGTGATTGTGTCTCTCTCCATCTGTCCCCTGATTCTTCCTGCTGGACAACTTGTTTCCTCCTCTATCTTCCTGTCCCTGGATTTCAGTTTGATTTTGGCACACCATTGAGCCAACTCCAGGCCTGATTCTGAAGTTTTGTGGGTTCAGAACTCACCTCTCTCTGATGATCATTTCTCTTTGAAATGAGTCGGATGGGGGGGGGGGTATCTCTATTCTTTGTGGGTGGGGTGGAAGCTTTACACCTCCCACCCAAGTGAAAATCCATTAAGCCCTAAATCCCTAGTTTTTGTAATAAGTTGTTTACATGGAAATAAACTTTCGTTGGGAAAGCCCCTGCTGAGTGCTCTTTCCTAGGGTGTAACCTCCAGAAAGAGGATTTATCTTGGTGGTGGTTATGACTTATGACTTTTCAGTATCAAATTTTCTCCTCCTTCCTAATAGAATCCTAGATAGACATATTCTTCCCAGTCCTGGCTCTAAGGGTAGATCTAAATAAGGTGCAGCCACCCTTTTTTTTTCCTGAAAAGGGGCAGAGAGTAATTTTGTGTGTGTGTGTGTGTGTGTAAGCCTTAGGGTCACAAGGCTAAGGTCACAACTACTCAACTCAGCAGCTGTTGAGCAAAAGCACCCTCAGGCAACATATCAGTGAATGAGTGTGGCAGTTCCCATAACACAACTTTCAAAAGCAATAGAGGAGCACATCGGGCGTGCAGGTTGTAGTTTGCCAGCGCTGCTCTGGACTCATGTAAGCCCAAGCGTCTTAACCTATCAACAGCAGCACTATTAACATTTTGCTAATTTTGATCATTCTTCATGGTGGGAGCTGTCCTGTGAGTTGCAGGATGTTAAGCAGCCTCCCTGGCCTCACCCCACCAGATGCCAGGAGCATCCCCTTTCCCTGGTGGCGACAACCAAACATGCCTGCAGACATTGATGTCCGCTGGGGCAGGGGCACTCCCCAGTCACTGTAGTCCTACGACCTGAGCTGCTCTAATGAGACTAATGGGAAGGGCTTATTGTCCACGATGTGAGGAGAGACCCTCTGTCCTCTTGGATATGAACAAGCAGGCATATGGCCCCACCGACAGCCTTCTGACAAACACAACAGGAATCAGACTTGGGATGAAATTGCCCCGTGCCTGGCAGAGCAGAGGGACAGAAAGGACCTGGGTCCTTGTTGAACTGCGGAATCACCTACACCTGACCTGGAACCCTCCCAACATCTGCATTTCTTTTTTAGATGAGATGATCCATTTCCTTATTGTTTTAGATGCAGTTTCTGGGGGTTGGCCAGGGAAGTCATTTATCCATGGGCACAGAAAGACCCTAGTATTGTAACCTCTCATGTGGCTGTATTTGTGTGTAATTGGCTGCAGATCAGGCTGAAGGCAAACAGGGCAGCAGGGGCTCTGGCTGGGGGCAGGCTCTCCCCACGGGTGTGGCTGGGGAGGCACAGATTGATGTCTCCAGCACCCTTATATTTCTTTCTGGCTCCATAAAGTCCTTTGAATGTGTCTTACTATCCTGCCCCCCTGCACATGCAGCCATGCATTGCTTCTTTCTGGGCTGTTTTGAGGTTGAAGCCCTGTGTGAACTTGTTCAGCGATATGTGTCTTTTCGAGGAGCTTAGATTGCCTGATTGGTCACAGAGAATCTCTTTAATGATTTCTTCCTAGGAAGGAGATTTGATCAGAAAACAGTAGCGGTATCGGACCTAAAACGTGGGCATCAGGTTCTGAATTGCAAACACACCAGCTACAAAGATAACAGGAAACCAATTTCGACTCAATTCAAATCAGTTTCTCTTAGGATCATGCCCTTGCTGTTTTCAAATCTCTCCCCACCATTTCCTCTTAGCTCCCTCCCTGCCCCCTTCCAGTTCTTGGCTGATACTGAAATGGTAAAGATGTATACAGAAAACAAAAATCAATAAAAAGCAAGCTTTTAAGAAGGGTTTCACAGCAAACCACTGAGCTGTGTTGGCCAGGCTGCTGTACGTGGGGCTGAGAGGGGGTGGCTTCAGAAGCAGGTCGCTTTGCTTGGCTGAGCCTCAGTTTACTCATCTGTGAGTTTGCAGTGAATGACATGGACCCACCCATGTGCTTGTGAAGATCAAACGAGGAAGAGTTTAACGAGGTAGGGGGTCGGGAGAGAGTTGCTTGAACTGAGCAGGGCTGTTCTATACTGGCTCCAGTGCTGCAACAAGTGGATACTTCAGGCCTCCATTCTTCTCCCTTGCCCTTTTGGTGGTGCCCAGGGATGTCCTAATTCCTTTCATACCCTTTATAATTTTATGGTGGTTGAGGTTGCCTTAATCTGGACTGAGATGAATGGAATGTGTGGTTAGTAGCAGGGTGTTTGCTGGATAGCAGTGTGGACGCGTAGCTCTGGGAAATGGTCTCCAAGCCAGGAGGTCAGGGCACCTCGAGGCAGTTCCCCTGGTCGCCCAGTCAGTTTCTGGCAGTACCAGAATGTTCAGTGTCTCCAAGAGGAAGAAAAGATCATCAGCAGGTTGAACTTTGGTAAATGGGGAGCCAGGGGGTAGAGTACGGCTTTATAATCTGCCAGTCCTGAGTTGGAATCCGCCCCCCACACATACACACACTGCCATTTATTAGCTGTGTGACCCTTCTGTAAGTTAATTGACCTCTCTCGGCTTCATCTGTAAAATGATGGTAATAACTGGCCTTATGTCATAGGAGAGAAGTGCATAAGCTCTGTCCCTGGCACATAGCATGCAACAAATGCTAGCTTCGGTTCTTACTCTTATTACTTGGAGGCTTGCTCCTCCTGTCTTTCCTGAAAATGTTCCAACAGCGTATCATGGAATATAATTGCTATGATGAAGGGAGGGAATGGGGAAGATGTTGCTTTGCAGACAGCCGACGCACCTAGATAAAACTTTGTGAAAACTGGCTTAGAACATCCAGCACCCACTCCTGAGAGTCAACTTGGATTCCTTCATCTTCAACACTTATGTTCAGCATGTCACTAAATTCTGCTGGCTTTCCCCCCCAAATATATTCTGAAGTGAGCCTGTTTCTCCATCTCCCTTCTCCCAACCTAATGGGAGTCACCATCACCTCTCACCTAAACTGCTGCATCAGGTCCCCAGTGGGTCTCCCTGCTCTCCCTCTGATCGTCCTGCCACCCACTCTCCCATCAACAGCTGGAGTGAATATTTGAACATGTAAATCAGACCACATTTCCAGTTCCTTTAAAATCTTCCATTGGCTTCACACTGCACCTGAAATAACAGACCATTCCTATCCACTGATGGGAAATGTTCCCTTACCCCACGCCTCCAGCACAGCTGGGTCCTCATTTTTCGAGTCTTGATTTAAATGTTGCGTCTGACCTATTTTTGCTTTGTACCTCCTGTCACCACTTGCTTTATAGTATTTGCAGCAATTGGTAATTCTATGTCTTTGTGTGTTTATTTGCTTAGGGTCCGTCTTTCTTACTGGACTGTAAGCTTGGGGAGGGCAGAGGCAGTGTTTGTCTTGTCCACCACTCCATTCCCATGCCTTGGCCAATGGCTGGCACATAGCAGGTGCTTTATAAATGTCTAGTTGAATGAATGAATGCCATCAAGTCAGTGAGTTCTCCAAAGCTTCTGTTAGTCCTTCCACCTCCTGCTCTCTTAGGAACAGAGACTCTGCACGTTATACAATGGAGCACCACTCTGGTGTGGAGGAGGCAGAAGAGCTTAGTGTGCAAATATGTGGGCTCTGGGCCAGGCTCTCTGGGTTCAAATGTCAGCTCTGTCCTCAGTTACCTGCATGCCCTTAGCAAGTGTGTTACTCAATTTCCTCATTTGTCAAATGGTATAACGTCAATATCTGCCTATGAGAGTGAATTGAGGTGATGATTGTTAAGTCCTTGACATGGAGTAGGGCACAAGGTAATGGCTGAGTAATCATGGGGGTGATTATCCAGTTGGCATTATGCTGAATATTTCCATTTTTTGGGTAATTTCACTTCCTCCCTTCCCTCTCTCCCATCCACCCTTCCTTCCTTCCTTCCTTCCTTCCTTCCTTCCTTCCTTCCTTCCTTCCTTCCTTCCTTCCTTCCTCCCTCCCTCCCTCCCTCCCTCCCTCCCTCCCTCCCTCCCTTCTTCTTTCTTTTAAAGTTAAAGCACCATTTATTCAACTCTACATTGAGCACCTCAATTTTGTTCTACTCTTCGGATACAGAAATGACCCCACAAACACAATGCTTGTCCTCATAGGTCTTACATTCTGGTAGGAAATTCAGGCTCTGAACAAATAATTACAGGTGGATAAGTGCAATGAAAGAGAAAAAGATTGCTAGGCAAGCAAATTCCAAGTGGACCACAGTTTTTGTGCACACTGTGTGTGTGGGGAGTGTGTATCAGGGAAGTTCTGCCTGAGAAAGTAGATCCAAGGTAAGTGCTAAAGGTACAGTTAGATCTGTCCAGGATATGAAAGGGGAGCATGGTCTAGGGAGAGGGAATGGCTTGTGCAAAGGTCCAGAGGCTGGAGAGAACATAGCATATTCATAACTAATATATACAATAAGTACACAGCTGGAAAACAAGGTTATGGAAAATAACTGCCTTGTCAGAAATCTCTC
This sequence comes from Tamandua tetradactyla, assembly GCF_023851605.1. Lineage (NCBI taxonomy): Eukaryota > Metazoa > Chordata > Mammalia > Pilosa > Myrmecophagidae > Tamandua > Tamandua tetradactyla. Next base: position 18,803,896 of record NC_135331.1, read on the forward strand.
CAAAGAAGATCATACGACAAGGACTTGAATGCAAGAGGTTTACTTTGGAGGTGATCTCAGGAAATAGAGTAGAGAAGTAGAGTAGAGAGAAGAGCAGTAGAGAATAGAGAAGGTAAGTCAGGGGAGGAGAGAGCTAGTAAAGGATATGTTATCGAACAAGTTACCCGTGGGAACTGGGGAACTCTGAGCATGAGCATTGAACATGCACCCCAGTCATCCTACCCAAAGAAACTGAGGTATCCCTGCACCATCTTCCATCATTGTTTCAGGGCTGCTACCAGGGGCATTAAATCCATAGCACTTCCATCCTACCATGCATATAAGCAAATGGGGTCCAGTCATGAGAGAAAGGCTGGGGGCAAATGAAAGCAGGCACTGCCCATTGGAAATTGGGCCAGTGTGCAAAGCAGTCGTAAAGGCGAAGGGATTGGGCAGGACATCGGCACATCTACTCAGCACCCCAACCAGCCCTCTTGCATGCTTAATGCTGGTGGGGTCAGCCAGGATCAGCTTGCAAAGGCTCTTATGAGGTCGGTGAAAGATCCTGGACTGTATCTTTTGGGGAACCACTGTTGGGTTTTAAGCAGAGTTGAGGTATAATCAGACCTGCATCTTAAAAAGATCACTCAAGTCACTGGGTCGAGAATGAACTGTTGTGGTCAAAGAGCAAATACTGGGAAGGTGACTGGGGAGGCTATTGCAGCTACGAGCTTGAAGTGATGGTGGCTTAAAGCAGGGAGGTGGCTGTGGGAATGGAGAGAAGTGAAAAGTCAGAAAGAGGTTTAGGAGATGAAATAGATCAGATTCAGTGAGAATCTGCATACAGGGTAGGTGGCAGCCATTTTCCATAATATCCTCCTTATTCTAAATTAGATGCAGGTGTCCCTGTGACTTGGCAAGTGGGGCTGTAATTTTCCTTGCTGCCCCTTACCTGATAGAGCTCTGTCATCTGTTGCAGTCTCACTGCCCACTCTTTAGAGTAACTTCCAGGCTGCTGGGGCCAGCATGAAATAAATAGTCCCTATTTCCCTCCTTGCCAGCTTTCCCTCTGCCTTGCCCACCCTGCTGTGCCTAGAGAGGGTTGGCTCCAAGTGCCAGCTTCTGAAACAGCAATATTGTCAAAGAATGTGGAAGCAGCCGGGCCAGGGAGCAAGGGGCGGGATGAGCTTTCCTTTTGCCATCTGTGACTCAAGTGAGAGCTGTGTTTGTGTGAGCTGGAGAACTGCATTTCAGCTGAGTTGGCGACAGGAAGTCATCTGTAGGTTCACAGGTGTGGCCCGTGGCATCACTGTCTTCTCTGGGAGTGGGGCTGAAAGGTCAGGACTTGAGATGAGGGGCTGGTGAGAAGGGGTGTAGAGGTCCACTTGGTCCCCAAATTTGGCTCCTTTGCTAGACTCTGCTAGGCACAAAATGCTGCCATGCTGGGATTTACAGCTCAAGAATCATGCCAACCCTGGCCAAGCCTACTGTTGTCATTCAGAATCATGCTATTCACCATTTTCAACCATAAACACTCTTCTTGGAGTTCAGATGTAAGATTGTTAGAATTTAAAGGGCTCTTAAGGATCATTCATTCAACATATATTCATTTCTAGAAAATTCCCTTTTCTTCTGAATAAAGCCCACCCGCATGGCCAATCCAGGGCTCTAATCACCAAGCACACCAAGAGAACTGCCATAGTTACTACTTGAGACTTGGCTTTAGATGATTGGTCCAGAAATAGACTCTAGACCCAAGCTGGGCCAATCAGAATGCTTCCCTGAGAGCTTAGAATTAGAATTAAGGAAAGAAGTCAGTCTTCAGTGCCTGAAATGATACTATGTCGACGTTGTTGGAGAAAGACAGGAAACTGGTCTGGAGAGAAAGATAGAAGAGAAGGGGAAGAGAGGGGCGGAACCAGATTTTTAACACCCCACAAAGAAACCCCATGCTCATTAGCTGTCAATTTCCATTTCTCCTGCCCTCCCAGCCCTAAGCAGCCACCAATCGACTTACTGTCTCTGTAGATTTGTCTATTTTAAACATTTCGTAAAAATAGGATCATACAATATGATGAGGTGTAATCAGACCTGCATCTTAAAAAGATCAGGTCCTTCGTGACCGGCCTTTTTCACTTAGCATAATGTTTTCAAGATTCATCTACATTGTAGCATGTATTAGAGCTTCATTCCTTTTTAGGGCCAAATGATATCCCATTGTATACCATATTTTGTTTAACTGGTCATCTGCTGATGGACATTTTGGTTGTTTCCACTTTTTTGGCTATTGTGAATAATGCTGCTATTCACATTTTAAATAGTGGGCCAAAGCATAGCAGTACTCTGCACATATCTCTCCCATGTCTTCTAAGCTTGGAATAAAATCTGAAGCTCTTACCATGGCACAGAAGACCTGCATAGGCTACCTTCTGCCTCCCTTTGTGACTGTCCTCAATTGCCCTCTCGTCTCTCTTCTCCAATCCCATCCTGCTCCCTGCTATTCTCTGGACATACCAAGCTTGGAATGCTCTTTCCCCAGATATTCCCGGTACTTCCTACCTCACTTCATTAACATCTACGATCAAATGTCACCCCCTCAAAGAACCCCTTCCTCCATTACTCCTTTCTGGCTGGGTTTTTCTCCATAGGTTTTCTGTAAGTGATGTTGTGTTACTTATGTGTTTGTCTTTTTGTTTCTCCTCCTAGAAGTTAAACTTCATGATAGGTGGGGCTTTTCCATGGCTGTTTTCCCTATGCTTGTAACAATGCCTGGGATATACTAGGAAATCAACTAGTATTTTATTGAATGAATGAAGAGACCAGAGCTTGCAGATAATCTGGGTCAACCCCTTTTTATGATAGATAAGTCCCAGGTTGGGGAAGGGCCAGCTCAGGTTTACTTGGCTGATTAGGGCTCTTGATTCCAGTTTTGTGTTTGCTCTGCAGATTTTCCCATACCCCAGAAGTTTGGGTGCTACATAATTAATGCTAGTTTTAGCCATTTCAGCTTTGGAAATTGTCTTCCTGCTAAACTATCAGGCAAATCATGTCTCATAACCCTTCAGATGGGGCATCTCTCATCCTCTCCTTATCTCTCCAGCTTACTCTCCACCATCTCCCAACTTACATCCTGCCCTGTCACCCTTATGAAGGACAAGCAGTTCCCTGAGCACTGGATGTTCCTCATACCTCTGTACCTTAGTCAATGCTGTTCTTTCTCTCTGAAACACTCTTCCCACAACCACCTTCTAGAGATGTTCAATTCAGACTCATTTTCCAATGCAAGTTCATTGAGATACCATATAATCATCCAATGTATAGAGTCAGTGGTTCATAGTATCATCATAGAGTTGTGCTTTCATCACCACAATCAATTTTAGAATATTTGCATTACTCCAAAAAATAAAAATAAAAAAGAAACACTAAAACATCCTTTATCTCTTATACATCCTTCCCCCTGTTAATTATTTTTTTGTCTTATTTTCTTATCTACCCATGCACAGGATAAAGGGAGTGTCAGACTCATTTCTGAAGACTCAGGTGTTCTTCTCTTTCTCTAGCAAGCCTTCCCTGCCATGCCCTTCCAGCCAGACTGAGTTCGATGCCCCTCTACTGTGTTCTCAAAGCCCCTATCAAAACCACATCACTCTCCTGGTATTAATGGAGTCTCCTATTGATGGTAGGCTCCACAAGGGTTGGGCTCATACCAGTCGTGCTCAAGGCTATATCCTCAGCCCCTTGCACAGAGCCTGCTACATTGAATGCACTCGATGACCATGGGCTCATGTGAGTTTCTTTTGATAGAAGGCAGTAACATGAATCCAACACACACTGTCAGTGCCACACCTATAGCCCTCCTTCCTTTCAGTGTGTCCCAGCCAACTTCCAGCTGTTACTATCAGTGTCTGTCCCAGAGCTGCTCATGTTCAAACTGCCCTCATTAGCAGGATCGAGTGCCAAGGAATTGATACCCACCCCACCACGTCAGGAGTAGATCTAACTCTGTGGAGTAGGTGTAGAGCTCCCCTCGCTCCGTTGCTCTAGGGTGTGTGCTGGTTTGAAGCTATTATGTACCCCAGAAAAGCCATGCTCTTTAATCCTCATTCAATACCACTAGGTGGGATCTTTTTTATTGTTTCCATGGAGATGTGACCCACCCAATTTTGGGTGGTAACTTTTGATTTGATGGTTTCCATGGAGATGTGTCTCTACCCATTCAAGGTAGGGTTTCTTATTGGAGCCCTTTAAGAGAGAACCATTTTGGAAAGAGCCAGTAGTGCCAACAGAGCCCACAAAGTCAGGGACCTTTGGAGATGCAGAAGGAGGATGCCCCCGGAGAAGCCTTGTGAAATGAGGGGAGAAAGCTGGCAGACATCACAATGTGCTTTTCCAGCTGCGAGAGGTGATCTGGACCTATTAGCTTTTCTTGAATCAAACTATCTTTCCCTGGATGCCTTAGTTTGGACATTTTCATGACCTTAGAACTGTAAACTTGCAACTTTATAAATTCCCTTTTTAAAAGCTGTTCCATTCCTTGTGTATTGCATTCTGGCAGCTTTAGCACACTAAAACAGATGGGCTAGTTCTAAGATATGTCTTATACCTTTGCCTAGAGTTTCCTCATGGGATTAAGCTCCTATTTTCCTCCACGGTAGCTCACTTAATAGCATGCCACACCCTTTATTTGCTATACCTTTCCATCTTCCCCCGACATGTCCTCCACCTCTTAAACTACTTTCGCTCAAATTCTTGTCCAAGCCAGTGGACTTGAAAGAATACTGACACCCCAGCCACAGATCTAGCTCAGATGGGATCCTTTTCTTCTTCAAAACATGGTGACGCTACCACAAATGTGTCAGCTAACCAAACAAACTCATAAGTGCCAATTAGGTATATTGATGAGCGATGTTTACTGGTTCCTACACATCAATTCACAAACATTGTAAATTGCAACAATTTCTAAATAATGCCCTGTGACTAATGGCTGTGGCTGTAGTGTGTTTTATCACTGAGTACCTAATCATCCTCAGCGTCACCAAGTGGTTCTGTGACTTCTAACAACACAGCGGTGACTCAGAGCTCAGCATTTTTGAGGTCAAAAAGACATTCCTTTCTTCAGTCCTGAGTGATGGGGTTTCTGGTATTTCACATTTGGAACTAACTAGCAGCCCTGTCTATTTTTTTGGTAGTGGAGAGCTGTCCTTTTCACTGACTTAGGAAATATCATGTACTATGACTTCTGCCTGTTTCAGAAGCCAATTCACTCAACAAATACTTAGGGGACACTTTCAATGTGCCCAACAGTTTGTTGGGTGCTGGGGAAGATAACAGTATATTGGTCGGGATACATGAGGTTGTGCTAAGGGAACAAGTCAACTTTGAAATCCCAGAAACTTAACACAACAAAAGTTTATTTCTCACTCATGCTCCTTACCCAGTGTGAATCAGAAAAGGGGTGCTTCATCATCTGGTAAGTCACGTCGGGACCTACCAATGGAACATAGCTGATCACGGCTGTGGAGAATTACCATGACAGCTTGTTTATGCTTCAGCACAAAAATGCCATGTTTCACTTCCATGCTCAGCTTATGAGCCATGGCCTCAGCTAACTGCAAAGGAGGCTGGGAAATGTGGAAGGAGCACATGAACTATTTGGTATTCATATACCAAATGTGATATTTGCTGAGAATATCGTCTAGAGCTTGCACCATAGCTTGCATTATAGGGGAAGGCAGGGATGAAACAAATTATTGCACAAGTAATTATTTAACAGTAATCAGCATGAAGGCGATAGAGGAGAGGAGAGGATGCCATGGGCATGTAAACCAGGAGATCTGATGCCTTCTAAGTGATCTGGGAAGATTTTCCTGGGAAAAGGGTATTTCACTTGAGGCTTGAGGAAGGAGTAGGAGCTAGTCAGGTGAGGAGAGGGAGTGAGACCCCAAGGTGTCTCACAAAGCCAGACCACCTCAGGTGTTCTACTCTCCAAGGATTTATAGTGTAGCTTAAGATATAAGACTGTATAGAAAGAGTGATGTTCTAGTTTGCTAGCTGCCGGAATGCAATGTACCAAAAATGGAATGGCTTTTAAAAAGGGGTATTTAATAATTTTCAGTTCTAAGGCCAAGAAAATGTCCAAATTAAAACAAGGCCATAGAAATGTCCATTCAAAGGCATCCAGGGAAAGATACCGTGGTTTAAGAAGGCCTATGAAATTCAGGGTTTTTCTCTCAAGTGAGAAGGCACATGGCAAACACGGTCAGGGTTCCTCTCTCAGTTGGAAGGGCACATGGCCCACACAGTGTCATTTGCTAGCTTATTCTCCTGGCTTCCTGTTTCACGAAGCTCCCCAGAAGACGTTTTCCTTTTTTATCTCCAAAGGCTGGTAGACTCTGCTTCTCGAGACTATGTCGTTTTGCTCTCTCAGAATCTCTCTCGGCTTTCTCCATGTGTTTCCTCTTTTGTAGGATTCCAGTAAAGTAATCGAGACACACCTGGATGGGTGGAGACACATCTCCACCTAATCCAGCTTAACAACCACTCTTGATTGAGTCACATCTCCAGGGAGATGATCTAATTACAGTTTCAAACATACAGTACTGAATAGGGATTAGAAGAAACGGCTGCCTTTACAAAATGGGATTACGATTAAAACATGGTTCGTATAGGGTACATGCCTCCTTTCAAAACGGCACAAGTGATAATGCCAGTTACTCAACAATAACAGCCTACATGGTTGAGCATGTGCTGTATTAAATGCATCCTGTGCATTATCTAGTTCAATGCCTCCTCATAGTAGGTTTGGAAACACACTGCCCAGCAGGTGACTGGACAGGACATGAACTCATCGGCAAGGGTCTGAAGTTCATGCTTTTTGCCACCCCCTCTGGAGGTGACTGCTCCATAACTGCCTGGCTGCATCAGGGGCTCAACGACTACCAGGGAGTAAGAGAAAGAGTGCTCACTTCGAAGCCGATTTTTCTCCTTTTTGCTGGTGAGTCAAAGAATCACCCTGGACCTCAGTTAATTCACCTTTAAAACAAGAGCATTTGGCTAGATCAGAGCTTTGCAAAAATGATTTAATGTAGTGAATATTTTTTTTAACCTGCAATCCAATATGGAAAACAAATGGGAGTAGTCTCAGGAGGAGTCCTCAAATTTCACCTCCACTCTTTCCTACCCCCTTTGGCAAACCTGTGGGGCCCCTCTGGGAGCCTGGCACCTAGTAGTAGGTACTCAATAAACTATGGACCAGTCAGGCTGCTGCCAGGCCTCAGATATGCTGAGGGTTATTGGTATTTTGATTAGCTGTGGCTATTTGATTATAAGGGTGGACTCTTTTCTTATCCCTTATGGTGGAGAGAATTATGGGCCCTCCACCCCAATGGGGTCCCCATCCTAATCCCTGAGAACTGTGAATGTCTTACCTTAAATGGCATAAAGGACTTTGCAGATAGGACTAAGAGTCTTGGGATGGGAAGATTATCCCAGATTGTCTTGGTGGCCCCAACATAATCACGAGGTGCTTATGAGAGGGAGGTAGGGGGGCCAGAGAAGGAGACGTAATGCTGGAAGCAGAGATCCAAGAGAGGAAGACTGAAAGATGCTACCCTGCTGGCTCTGAAGACTGAGAAAGGGCAGAAGCCAAGGAATGCAGGCAGCCTCTAGAAGCTGGAAAAGGCAAGAAATAGGTTCTTTCTACAGGCTTCAGATAACTTGATTTTAGGCCCGTAAGACTCATTTTGGACTTCTGACTTCCAGAACAGGAAGACAATACGTTTGTGTTTTACGCCTCTGCAATCTTGGTGATTTATTACATCCACAACTGGAAATAAATACAATCTGCTGGGACAAGAATCCACTGTCACACCCACAAGTTGCCTGTGTTCCTCATTGAACAGCCAGAACACTAGATACAACTGCCTCTAATTGAGGCTGTCATGTGCCAGACACTGTGCTTGGTGCCTTTTTGTTATCTCATTTCATCCTCCAAACAGGCGATTGCCTCCTCCAGTTAGTAAGGGTGGGGGAATGGGAGCTCTCAGAGCTTACATCACAAGCTCAAGGTCACATAGCTAGATAGTGTGTGTGTGTGTGAGGGTGGCTTTGAATAAAATCCAAGTGTGTCCAACTCTAAAAACATCACTTTGCTCTTCTATGTTCAGAAGATACCATTTACAGAGGATGCTGGGAAAGCATTTGGTTTTTTCAAACTTCAAGCTTGCAAATAGGACCTTATGCAAAGTCAGACTCCAAACATTTCTCCAAACCTACACACACCTGTGCACACTCAGATGTGTGTATTGCGGGGGAGGTATGGAGCTTTGCACCATGTTTAATTTCATCCTGGTGATATGTTCCTTGGAAAGCTCAATCTTTGTCCCTGAAAATGGAAAGGTATATACATCCCTTGACTCCCTAAATTTCTACTGGAACTGCAACTGAGTTCTTGTCTGTTAAATGTACAGAGTTCTCCATTGATTAGCTGAGCACAGAATGAGGCTGACAGAGAAATGCAATAAACAGATCTGGTTCATGTGAGTGTGGGGTTCACTGTGTGAATTCATGGGGTTTGGCAAATCACTGATTGGACAAACAGATATAATCAAAGCGCATCGAAACCCAAAGTCCCCTTGCCCTCTGCAGATGTGTTTCTGTATCCTCTTTCTCCTCACTGACTTTCTCTATCTACACATGAGTCAACATGACTGCCAGCTCCGGGTCTAGATGACCTGATAATTCCACTCATTGTCTACAACAGACAAATGAGAGAGAAAGAGAGCAGGTGGGAGAGAGGGAGAGAATAAATCAAACTGCTCATAGATGGGCTTTCTCTGGGCCATGTGTATAACCTCATCCAATCTAGTGTAAATGCGGAAGGCAGGCTCACGTTAACCAATTATGGCCTCCTAGACCTGCTACCACACAATGGGTTCACCTTATATGAGAGATCTGGGGTAAGAGAGGATCCCTAAGACAGATCTACTACTCCCCACACTTAAGAGAGTTAAGCATAGCTAGGGAAAATCAGTGGGGCAACAACACAGGGCTGAAAAGAGACAAAGTAGGAATCTAGGGTCAATCACAGAGAGACTCATTCTTAAGTGAAGACTGGCTGTCTTAGAAGGAACCTTAGTGACCTCTCAGGCCAATCCTCTCTCTGTTGGGAAAACAGGCTCAAGTCAGGCAGCTCTTTGGTAGCTGATCTTGGAATAAAATGCAGGAGCCCCTGGCTCTAAATTTATTGCATCACTCCATCTTCCTTTGTCCCCGCTGCCCTTCCTGATGCCATTTAAAATAACAGATTCTGCCCTTGAAGAAATTCCTCTGAGATCATCAGTCTGCTTTTGGGGGCTCCAAGGAGATTCCAGTCATTTTCCATCGGGGCAATTTAAAATGCCAGGTCTGACCCACACCCATTCATTCCTTGTCCTTTTCCTCTTCTCCCTTCACTTCCTTCTTTCACTACCCACCTCCTTCCTTCTTTCCTTCTAATGGAAACACACTTCACACACTGCCTTTTTTTTTTTTTTTTTACTTAATGATACATTATGCATGTCATTACATGTCAACAAATATAATTTTACATCATAGCATCATTTTGATGACTATATTCCCTGGTATGGTTATATCATGATTTATTTAACGAATCCCCTTCAGGTGGACATTTAGGTTGGTTCCAGTCTTTCCCCATTATCTAAAAAAGTGCTTTGATGAACATCCCCTTTAGGTAATTCATCATCAGGATAAATTTTTAGAAGAGAAATTGCTTGTTGAAGAGCCTGCCAATTTAGAAGGTCTGATGCCTTTGCACAGACACACTTTCTAGGAGAAACTTAATATCATGACTTCATTACTCAGACCCAGGAAATTCTTCAGGGCTTGGACATAGCTGTTGGCTGCTGCTCCACCGTGGCTGACCTGCTGTGTGGCCTTATCCCAAGCAGATGTTTCTGCAAAGGTCAACCTGCTGAATCCCATCATTAGCTGGCCAGGTCCCTGCTGCTGGGCTGAAGGGCAGGTGGAGCCAAATCTTTCTCAATAGGCAGGAATGAGAAAACAGTCGGTTCCCAACCTTGGACAAATTAATCATCCACAGAGGGACCTAAGTCCAGGGAAAATGGTTTATTTACAGCTCGACAGTTCTGTTGGGCCCAGGTACATTTTGCAATTACATTTCATCTTCCGGACCCACACTGGACTGGCTTCTAAAGATCACCCAGATCACGAGCCAGAGGTCAAGGGCAACATAGATTTTATTTCTCTTGGCTTGAGATGCTCGTGGGCTAGGTTGGCTTTTGCTCTTGAAGTCATTGGTCTATGACCAGGAGGAAGGCAAAAAGCCTGTGAGGGGAACTGGGAAATGCTCCCTGCCTACTTCCAGCCATTGGTGATTTCTGTTTAACACCACAGCCCTTAGCAGCTCTTAGATGTCTCCAGACTTCAAATCACTGGAGAGAGGCCTTCTTTTGGTTTGATGTCACAATTCAGACCACAGAGAGTTTCCCTCCCCACCCCCAATTAATTATTGAATATTTATGAGCCAGGCGCTGTCCAGATCCTGGAAAGCAGTGGTAAGGGTTGCAGAGAAATTTCCTTGGGAAAGAGACCTGGAGATAGAGATTAACTTACAGAAGGTTTATTAGAGAGAGAGAGGGGGAAAGGGAATGGAGCAGGACTGGGCAGAGGCAGAAGTCGAGCTATACTGCAGGCCAAATGGAGGCCTCAGCCAACACTTTAAGAAGTTCTGCAATTGGGTCAACCTTCACACCGTCCCAAGTTGGGATTGATGTGGGCAACCCTGGAATGTGACCTTGGGTGAAACAGCTCTTTTCAGCCAAGGCAATCCCTGTAGAGGGCTGACAGCCGAGAACAGCTCTCCCAGCTTGGGGGGAATAAGTCCTTTGGTCCTGAGGGAGCCTCTGGGTGATGTGTCGCAGAGACTACCACAGGGACATATTCTTCACAATCTAGTGAATGGAGTGTCTGGGTTTGGGTTCACTCAAAAGCAGGATCTGAGACAAAGTACCTGGGAGCAAGGAGTTTATTTAAGAGGTGCTCCCAGGACTTAGGAAGGAAAGAATAGGGAGAATGAGACAGGAAAGAACAAAGAAACAATAAAGGAACCATGGAAAAGGCCCTTCAGAACTGTCCTCCTGAAGGACAGGAGGCTGACATATATATTCACTGATTTCATCCTCCATTGGTTGGGGGTTGTTCCTGAGGCTTTAGTCCCTCTGTACTTCTAAGATGCACCTGTGAAGGCTGCTCCTGTGGCGTTGGAGAAAGCTTTGAGGCAGAACAGCAGAGAGTCAAGAGGGCATGTGATATGGGACGTTGCTGATGGACATGGCACTGTCCTCTACACATGCAGCTGAAATGAGGGGAGCTAAGGGGATTTGGTACAGGCCTCCATCTCTTTGGAAAAGATATAGTCTGCAACAGAAATAATGAGAAAATTAATCTTGCAAATAATAAGTCACCTCATCTGGCTCCATAGTTCTGTGACCCTTTAATGAAGACACCCTGTTTAAAATATTGCATCCTTTCCTCTTAAAGCAAAACAAAGCATGTATGGAGCACTTACTTTGGCCAGGCATTGTACTAAGGGCAATCATGTTCCTCACAGAGTTCTTCCTCTCTTTTCTGACTTTCCTCAAACCCCAGTCCTATCTTCTATCCAACCTTCAGATGACCCCAGAAGATGACTGTGGTTTCACTCCTTTAGAGATTGGGGCCCTCACTCCCGAATTCCTTTGGGTGATTTTGTCACCTTTAAGCATGCCATTACTGCTGTTTCTTCTTGTCCATCGAGACTTAGAGATCAAATGATCTTTTTTCTTCTACAAATGGACCCACCTCTCTCCCTCATGATATCTGTGGCCACTCCCTTTCCAGCCCTCACTCCAAGAATTCTTCCCCCTCTTCAGTTTCTTTGATCTCAGTCACTTTCACTGATTCTTTCTTTGCCTACAATCTTGCTGATATATATATGTATATGTGTGTGTGTGTGTGTGTTTTATTGTTACTATAACATATATACAAGCAAAAGAAAGAAAAAGCAATGATTTTTCAAAGTACACTTCAACAAGTAGCCATAGAACAGATTTCAGGGTTTGTTGTGGGTTACCATTCCACTATTTGAGATTTTGCTTTCTAGTTGCTCTAAAACACTGGAGGCTAGAAGAAATTTTTTTTCTTTTTTGTGAAAAATAACATATATACAAAAAATAATACATTTTCAAAGCACAGAGCAACAATTAGTTGTAGAACAGATTTCAGAGTTTGGTATGGGTTATAATTCCACAATTTTAGGTTTTTACTTCTAGCTGCTCTAAGATACTGGAAACTAAAAGAAAAAGCAATATAATGATTCAGCAATCATACTCTTTAGGTAAACCTGATCTTATCTGTAGAATTCCGCCATCACCTCTGATCTTTCTCCCACTCTATAGGGGTATTTGGGCTATGCCCATTCTAACTTTTTCATGTTGAAAGGGGCTGTCACTAATCTGGGGTAAGGAAATGGAACTACTGGGTGTTGTGGAGAGGCTGGCTCCTCTGCATTTCAGGACTTATCTGGTCCAGGGACCCATCTGGAGGTTATAAGTTTCTGGAAAGTTACCATAGTGCGTGGATCATTTGTAGAATCTTGTATATTGCCCTAGGTGTTCTTTAGGATTGGTTGGAATGGTTTTGGTTGGGGTTTGGCAAGTTATGATAGGTAGCAATGTCTAACTGAAGCTTGCATAAGAGCAACCTCTAAAGTAGCCTCTCGACTCTACTTGAACTCTCTCAGCCACTGATACCCTATTTGTTTAGCTTGTCTTTTTTTTTTTTTCTTGTATGCTGTATGGCGGGGGTCACATTTCATTATTTTCCCATTTGAGTATCCCATTATTGCAGCAGCATTTGTTGAATTTTTGTTTGTTTTGTAATTTTTTTTCTTTTTTCTTTCTTTTCTTGTTTGTTTGTTTTGGAAGTACATGGGCCGGGAATCAAACCTGGGTCTCCCGCATGGCAGGCAAGAATTCCACCACTGAACTGCTTTTGCCACCCCCCTATTTGTTACACTTTTTCTCCCCCTTTTGGTCAGGATGGCATTGTTGATCCCACGGTGACAGGGCCAGACTCATTCCCTGGGAGTCATCTCCCACGGCACCAGGGAGACTTTCACCCCTGGATATCATGTCCTACATAGTGGGGAGGGCAATGATTTCACTTGCAGAATTGGGCTTAGAGAGAGAAAGGCTACATCTGAGCCACAAAAGAGGTCCTCCAGAAGTAACTCTCAGGCTTACCTATAGGTAGGCTAAGCTTCTCCGCTACATATACAAGCTTCACAAGAGCAAGCCTCAAGGTCAAGGGCTTGGCCTATTGATCTGGGTTGTTTGACCCTGTATCCAGGGGTTCCCCTATGGTAAAGTTTAATGATTCCACATTGTTCCTCCTATTCCTCAAGGGACTTTGCCACAATTTTTTGATTATCTGCTTAATATACTTTGGGATGTATCCAGACATTGCATTAAGCTATATAGGATTAAAGACTCTCATTCTTATTCTGGCCTCCTGTTTGGATTGTTTAAATGATCTATCCAGATAGGTTGGTTAGATTATGTGCTACGGAAAATTTTAGGTTCTGAACAAAATAAAGCTTTCTTCCTTTGATCTCAAAAAGTAGTAGAATATAGACGTCTTCCTTAACCCTGTATTCTGAGTTACCTTAATCCCGAGCTTATCGGCTTCATTCCTATCTCTAAATACCAGGTTATACATATATAAAACAGTCTCTCAAAATCCAGAAATAATAATTGCCACTCTGGACTAAATGTGACTGTTATAAGAGTTTACAATCTAGGCCCAATTTCTTACAAGTATTTTCTAAATGAGACCATGCAATAGTTGCTCTTTTGTTTCTGACTTATTTTGCCTCACCAAGTATCCCACAGCATTCACAATGTTACTTGCCTCACTTTGTTCCTTTTTGTAGCAGCACAATATTTGATCATATGCATACACCATCCGTCACCAGTTTATTTCTCAGTCAGTGCACACTTCAGCCACCTCCATTCATTAGGCATCCTGTATAATGTCCAAAGTCAACAGTCCATCAACACTCTCAGTTTTAGACAATTTCATTGTTCCCAAGAGAAAGATGACTAATAACCACACACTCACCAAATAGAAAATTTAAACCTCCTCTTAACTTTTGTCTGTCCCCCCATTATTTACCCCTGCTGTTGCTGTGGTAGTATTGATGTTTTCCTGTTAAACATAGCCCATAGCATGCAATAGCAGTTTAACCCCCAATGCCCCAAACTTATACACTCTTTGTACAAGATTCATACCTTTGAAGTATGTTCATGCATTCCTTTTATCATATTGAGGAAGTTACTTTTGGTTCCTACCTTTTTATCAGAAAAGGATGTTGAATTTTGTTGAATGCTTTTTTGGCATCAATTGAAATGATCAGTGATTTTTTTTCATTTGATTTGTTAATATTTGTTAATATTACAATAACTGATTTTCTTGTGTTGAAGCATCCCTGCATTCCTGGGATAAACCTCACTTGGTCGTGGTGTATAATTCTTTTAATGTGTTGTTGGATTTGATTTGTTAGTATTTTGTTGCGAATTCCTGCACCTATGTTCATAAGGGAGATTGGCCTGTAGTTTTCCTTTTTTGTTGCGTCCTTACCCAGTTTTGGTATTAAAGTGATGTTAGTTTCATAAAATGAATTAGGTAGTGTTCTTTTTCCCTCAATTTGTTTGGAAAGGTTTGAGCAGGATTGGTGTTAGTTCTTTGTGGGATGTTTGATAAAATTCCCCTGTGAAGCCATCTGGCCCTGGGCTTTTCTTTGTGGGAATATTTTTGATGACTGAGTGAATCTCTTTACCTATGATTGGTTTGTTGAGATCTTCTATTTCTTCTTGAGTCAGTGTCGTTTGTAGTCATCTTTCCAGAACCTTATATATACATGCTCTTTAAACAGAAGAAAGGCCTTTTCCTTTAACTTCCTCCTCTTTGCCTACCTTCTTATTCCCACTTTTCTTTTTCTTCTTCTTAAATATTTGTAGCTTCCATTCCACCCCTTGCAAGTTTGCTCCCACACCCCCCACCTCTACTGAATCTGAACTTTGAAAGACCACTAAAGATCTTACAAATACAATTCTCCTTTTTCCTTTTCCTAATGTCTCAAATTTCTTCACTCTTTTTAAAAATTTTTTAAAGATACAACAAACAAGTACAAACATTCTTAACTTATGATCATTCTGTTCTACATATATAATCAATAATTCACAATATCATCACATAGTTGCATATTCATCATCACGAGCATTTCTTAGAACATTTGCATCAATTCAGAAAAAGAAATAAAAACACAACAGAAAAAAATTCATACATACCATACTCCTTACCCCTCCCTTTCATCGATCACTAGCATTTCAATCTAAATTTACTTTAACATTTGTTCCCCCTATTATTTATTTTTATTCCATATGTTCTACTCATCTGTTGATAAGGTAGATAAAAGGACATCAGACACAAGGTTTTACAATCACACAGTCGCATTGTGAAAGCTATATCATTATACTATCATCTTCAAGAAACATGGCTACTGGAACACAGATCTACATTTTCAGGCAGTTCCCTCCAGCCTCTCCATTACATCTTGACTAACAAGGTGATAGCTATTTAACGCGTAAGAATAAACTCCAGGATAACCTCTTGACTTTGTTTGGAACCTCTCAGTCATTGACACTTTATTTTGTCTTGTTTCTCTCTTCCACCTTTTGGTGGAGAAAGTTTTCTCAATCCCTTGATGCTAAGTCTCAGCTCATTCTAGGATTTCTGTCCCATATTGCCAGGAAGGTCCACACCCCTGGGAGTCATGTCCCACATAGAAAGGAGGAGGGCAGTGAGTTTGCTTGTTGTGTTGGTTGGAGAGAGAGAGGCCACATTTGAGCAACAAAAGAGGCACTCTTGGGGGTGACTTTTAGGCCTAATTTTAAGTAGGCTTGACCTATCCTTTGTGGGGTTAAGTTTCATATAAACAAACCCCAAGATTGAGGGCTCTGCCTATTGCTTTGGTTGTCCCCAGTGCATGTGAGAATATCAAGAATTCAACTAGGGAAAGTTGAATTTTCCCCCTTTCTCACCATTCCCCGAAGGGGACTTTGCAAATACTTTTTTATTCACTGTTCAGATCACTCTGGGATTTATAGGGGCATCACTCTGGACAAACCAACAAAATCTCATGCTTTACTCAAGGTTCCATGTACTTATGATGTTCAAATTTCTTCACTCTTGCTGAATGTTATATGGGAACCATCTTTTCCTTTTTAAAATTCTTCTTTTCCATAGTTTTCATGATACTGTTCTTTTGTATCTACCATCTTTCATCTCTTTCTCCTCAAAACTCTGTTTCATCCCTTTTGAACAGCAAGTGTTCCTCAAGGTTTAATGGTTACAGCTCTCTTCCTGTTGGTTCAGCTGGTGGTTCTCAAGCCTGGCTGTATCTTAAACTCACCTGGGGAGCTTAAAAAAATACTAATGCTCAGACACTACCCCCAGAAATTATGGCTTACTTGATCCAGGATGGAGTTGAAACATTGGTATTTTAAAAAATCTCTAAGGTGCAACCAAGGGCTGAGAAATATTGGGAAAGACTCTCTAAGTTTCTTTCTCTCTATCAAGCAGGAAACCCTCAAATCTAGGTTGCCAACTCTGCTTTTTTCCATTATTCCCACGTTCAAAGCCTCTGCCTGTAAGAACATGTCTGAAATCATATCCAACTCACCTTTTCTGTTTTTCTAGATTCCTCTTTTGTTGTCTCTGTTTCTGTTTTTATTTATTATCTTAATTTTCTTACTTATCTGTCCATGCACTGGATAAAGGGAGTGTCAGTCACAAGGTTTTCACAATCACATGGTCACATTGTAAAAACTATATGGTTATACGATCATCTTCAAGAATCAAGGCTCCTGGAATACAGTTCAACAGTTTCAGGTACTTCCCTCTCCAATACCATAAAGTAAAAAGAGATATGTATATAATGCATAAGAATAACCTCCAGGATAACCTCTTGACTCCTTTTGAAATCTCTCAGCCACTGAAACCTTGTCTCATTTCTCTCTTGACCTTTTAGTCAAGAAGGCTTTCTCAATCCCTTGATGCCAGGTCCTGACTCGTCCTCTGGAGTCATGTCCCATGTTGCCAGGGAAATTTACATCCCCTGGGAGTCATGTCCCATGTAGGGGGGAGGGCAGTGGGTTCACCTGCTAAGTTGGTTTAGAGAGACGGGCCATATCTGAGCAATAAAAGAGGTTCTCTTAGGTGACTCTTAGACAAAGTCATAAGTAAGCTTTGCTTCTCCTTTGCAGGAATAAGTTTCATAAGGGTAAGCCCCAAGATTGATGACCTGACCCATCAAATTGGCAGTCTCCAATGCTTGTGAGATATCCGGTCTTCTCCAGGTGGGAGATTTTAATATTTCCACGTTTTTCCCCAGTCCCTCAAGGGAACTTTGCAAATACTTTTTAATCTTCTGCCCAGATTACTCTGGAATGATAACTTTTTTTTTATGTCATTTTTTACTTAACACAATATCATCCAAATCATTTTCAATAATTTATTTTATCATTTTCTCTTAAAAAGTAGTATTTTTTCTTGGGGAAAAAAGTCAAACAACAGAGAAGTCTGTGAAATAGAAAACAAAAGTCTCCCTAGCCTACTCCTGCTGGATTATCCAAAGAACGGGGTAAAGCAGGGTCACCAACAAAGTAGGACTCCACAAATTGTTCTGGTTAGAGGGAGAAGAATATTTGAAAGAAAGCATTTGTTGACATTTGCTATACTTATTTTCTCTCTCTATATATATATATATATTTTTGATTTGGGTGATATAATCTTCTCAGAGCTCAAAGCATCTCTGGGGCTCTTTGAGGCTACCCCAGCCACCTCTGCCACTTCCCTGAGGGCAGCCACTCTCAGCAATTCCAAAAAGCTTTTTAATGGCTGAAGCAGCCATTCTTTCTTTTTTTTTTTTAGGTGCATGGTTTGAAAATCAAACCTGGGTCTCCTGCATGGAAGGCGAGCATTCTACCACTGAACCCATGTACCGGTAGCCACTCTTTTTAAAGGCTGTAAAGATGGTTGGAAAGCGCCTCTTTATATTGTGTTGAGAAATACTTCCTGTTCGTTTTATTCTGGGCTCCAGGCTTTCTTTATGTAGCTGGTAACCAAACCAAAGGACATAAAACACACCCTATAAGCAAAGAAAAACAAAACAAAACAAGCAAACAAAACACCCAAACAGCCAATCCCTAGTCTCTTCAACATGCGCCCCTTACCTCCCTTCCTCTGGGGACTATCTTTGGCTGCCCTAGGAGGCAGGATATATTTAAGAGCAGGGCTCTGCAGTCAGATCCCCTGGCTTCCTGGGGCAAGTTCCTTAATCCTCTTGGAACTTCAATTTCCTTATCTCTGCAATGGAGATAATCACAGCACCTACCTCACACAGCTGTTGTAGGGACTGAATGAGTCATCAGAGAAGAGACAGGTGGCAGGATTGTCAGGCTTTGAGAATTTCACCCTGAAAACTCACCTGCACGCCGGGACCCTGATTTGTGTTTATCTTTGACCTGGAACTCATTTTGGAGATTGTGCTCACATGTCTGCTCAAGACGGCAGGGCCCCAAAGCTGACCTGGTGAGCACAACCAATCCATTAGCCCTGGGGCCTCAGCTTGGGGAGGTTTTAAAATCAGCCTGGGAAGGGGATGGCGGGGTGGATTCCAATCCGCCAGCACCTCGGGTGTAGAGGGTTTAATCCCTCTGGGAAGTGGTTCTCAACACCCTTGGCTGTGTTTTGGAATGTTCTAGGAGCTTCGATCTGAGTTCGCTGGTATGAGATGGGGCTTGAGTATCCATCAGCCTTCCCCATGGAGCTAATTGATGCCTATTGGGCTTTACTAAGTCCCAGACATTGGATTAACTCATTGAATCCTGGAGGGACCAACTCGTCCAGGTTTGCTGGGATTTCCCATCCCAGAACCCCCCACGGATCCGGGCAAACCAGGACGGCTGGTCACCCAAGCTGACCCCCCACCCCCCAACCCAAACGTTGGGTCTCTGATTGGCCTATCCACTTATTTCACAACAAATCTCTGGAGGAAAGTTTACTGTTTACCTCAGGTTGCAGATGAGGAAACTGAGGCACGGAGATGCTTGATCCCACAGTGAACACTGATTCCAACACAATTCTGCCTCCATTGTCTCATTTCCTTTCAGGAGATTAAGGGACTTTTCTGGCTTATGTGTTGCAGAGGGGGTAGCGAGGTTCAGAGAGGGTAATGACCGGCCCGTGGGCAATGGCCCTGCTGGACAGGAAACCTGACCTCCTCACATCCCACCTGGGCGCGGTTCCCCTTAGAGGCTTGCTCACCCCCTCTGACAGTCTTTGCATCTGTCAGCAGATCTTTGGACCTCCCAGGCCTCACTCCTGAGGGAGCTGAGGGTCTCGCTGTGGACCCCTTTCCCAGGAGGCTGCAGGGTCTGTGAATCAGAAAATGCCCAGGGGATCACGGCACTGCTCCCTTAGAACCCATGCCCGCGGGTCCCCAAGGCCGCTCTCTTGGAGGACACATGCCTATGCTAGGTACCCCCAGGTTTGGAGAGGGAGCCACCTGCCCCCTGCCCCTACCTGACAGGCCTGACCAGGCTGGGGAAAGGTCACCTGCGATGTGGAAGGCTTCAGGAGATGCAGGCATAGAGGTGGGGTTTTACCACATTCCAGGGTTTTGGGGGAAGGGGGCTAAGAAATGTGAGCTCTGGGGTGAACTGGTTTCTCAACTCATGGCAGCCAGGTTTCTGTTGTTGTTGTTGTTGTTGTTGTTGTTGTTGTGTGTGTATATATTTAAGCTCTCGAGGAGGGACCAGCTCCGTGTTTCAGGGAGAATTGGAGGGACCCTGGAGTAAGAGAATTTACAGGTCAGCAGCCTGCTGTGGGCAGAGACTGGCATATTTGACACATCAGTGCAGTGATTCTAATAGTATATCAGCTGATTTTAGGAGGTTCTAGAAGATTCTTGTGCTGATTTGAAACTATTATGTGCCCCAGAAAAGCCATGTTTTAATCCTGATCCAATCTTGTAGGGCCAGACCTATTGTTGAGGGTGGGAGATTTAGATGGGATTGTTACCATGGAGATGTGACACACCCAGTTGTGGGTGTGACCTTTTGCTTAGATTACTTCTATGGAGATGTGACATGCCCAATTATGTGTGTGGCCTTTTGATTAGATGGTGTTGTGACTCCACCCATTCAAGATGGGTTTTGATTAGTTTACAAGAGTCCTTTAAAAGGGGAAACATTTTGGAGAAATCTTAGATGCAGATGCTTGGAGAACAGTTCTTCAGAGCCGACAGAGGTGCTTGGAGATGTGTGGAGTGCTGACAGAGAGAACAGATGCCTAGACACAGACATTTGGAGCCCAGCAGACATTGCCATGTACCTTCCCACAAAATGCTAAGCAAGCCAGAACCTGGAGAGAGCCAAGGGAAGCCAAGAGTTGAAACCCAGCCCCAGAAAACCAAGTGAGGAAACCCCACAGGAACAGAGACTAAAAGCAACTGAGCCCAGGGGCAAGGGACCAGCAGATGCCAGCCACATGCATTCCCAGGTGACAGAGCTGTTTTGGACAGCATCTCAAGCCTTTCTTGAGTGAAGGTAACCTCTTGTTGGTGCCTTAATCTGGGCATTTTCATGACCTTAGAACTGTAAACTTGTAACTTAATAAATTCCATTTATAAAAGCTGCTGCATTTCTGATGTATTGTATTCCAGCAGCTTTAGCAAACTAATACAACCCTCAAAAAATGTTAATTGCTATGTAGTTATATTAATGCAATGAGGAAAAAAAAATTAAAATATAAGTGTGCAGTAAAATGGAAATTCCACGGGGACAGGGATTTTTGTCTATTTTGTTCACTGCTGTAGCCTCAGCACCTGGGACAGGGCCTTGCATACAGTAGGTGCTCAATAAGTAAATGAATGAATCTCTAAGCACATGCATGATTTCATCAGTAACTGGAATTTGAACTAGACATGATAGGGAGGATTTAGGTAGGAAAAAACAAGTGGGGTAGGGAGAAGAGGGCAATCCAGGTGGGGAACACAGCACAAGCAAAGGCCAGCAGGTAGAGTAAACGAGGCCCATCACAATATAAGCCAACATTTATTGCGTACTTACTATACACCTGACCCTCTGCAAAGCACTTCCACCTATTATGTAATTAAATCTTCCTAACAACCCTGGGAAGTAGGTGCTTTTATTATCTCCACTTCATAGCTAGGGAAACTGAGGCCCAGAGTGGTAAAGTAACTTGCCCAAGGACAGGTTATTTCTGAGAGTCCTGCAGGGCTGCTGGGTCTTGGGTCCATCTAGGGGTCTGTGGCAGATGGAGTGTGTGCCTAAGGCCGGCTGGCAGCTTCAGCTCGCATGGGGAAGGCCTGGCATCTATCCCGCTCTCAGGCCTGCAGGAGCCTGCTCAGCACACACCAGGCTGGCTCCCGTTTTAACCCAGCCACTTTTTTTCATAGGTTTCCATTTTTAGTTCCCCAGACTGGAACGCAGTGTTCAATGCACTGCAAACCTCAATGTCAGTTTGATTATAAGAGAGACGCATGTGGGCTCCTGCTCTCTCATTTCCATTTCTAATAATAACCTTCCAGATTCTCTCATCCCTTTTCTTCCAAGGCCCTTAAAGCATTTCATACATAATGTCCCATTTAAGCCTCAGTTCTCCAGGGACACAGCTGGTGGCTATTCTATGAAAGGGCTTCTGGAACTATTCAGTACTCTTCAAACGGAAAGGGTTATAGTCATCTCTGCTTTAAGTGTGGGAGAAATGGAGTCATAGGGGAGTAACGAGATGTGCCAAAGGGAGCTGGTGTTTATTGAATGTCTACTATGTGTACCTTATTTCACTGACCCTAGGAAGTGCATCTGTGAATACTCCCTTTTAATGGATGAGAAAAGAGCCACAGAGAGGTCTAGTGGCTTGGTCAAGGTCACACAGCCAATAAGTGGTGGACTGTATTTGACCCTGGACCTAAAAAAGCCTATGTATTTTCCAGTGCATCACCGAATGGGATGTTCTGGAAGCAGAGGCACGGTTGCATCTTACATCTCTTGGCTCTCAAACCGAGCCAGTCCCCTGTTCCTCTCCTTAGAACTTCAACTTGGCAAATTATAGATTGGAAGGATTATTTCTCATCAGTCATGACCATTTCTCACTCTCTAAAAAATCTGGAAAGTAGGAAACTACTACTTTGCTATTCTTTCCACTCTTATTCATTCATTATTTCCTTCATTATGAATTTAGCAAATAGTTCTTGCTCCTCTCTTCTGTGCCACGTACTGTTAGCATAGGTGTGATTAAAACACAGATTCACCCAGAATCTCTCTTCTCCAGGGCCTAGATTTTGGCTAAAGCCCCTATGTGACCTGGGGCAGGTGGCTTCTTTTCTCTTAGCTCCAGTGTCCTTATCTAGAGAAGGGGAATAATAATGATGGTTCTTATTTCCTGGGCCTGTTTTGAGATGAAGGTGTATTTTGGAGAGCAAAAATGTTCAAGAGCAAAGGAATAGTCTGAACTCTGGAGCAGATTTGTGAGCATGTGAGAAGTGTTTGGGAGATGTTCTGGGGCAGGGATATACTTAGTTCGGTGTCGCTAGCCTTGTTTATAAAGGTGCTGACCTACGCCGTTAGGGCAGTTGAACTTATTATATCCATGCCCCACATATTGGCTATCTTGGAGAGCTTAGCAAATTGACTTGATTAAAATCAAGAGGCATTAATTAAGCATTCATTTGGTGTAGAGGGGCTGGGGAGACGGACACTGCTGGTTCAAGTCCCAGCTCTGCCATGCTCTAGCTGTGCAACCTTGGGGCAGCTGCTGTACCTCTCTAGACCCAGTTTCTAGAAATAGGAAATTGGAAAATTGGAAATAGGAAATCCTGACCTGCAGGGTTCTTGTGGGGATTTGAAGTGATATATGGAAAGTATTCAAACCCAGTGTCTGACACCAATTTGGTGCCAAATAAATGGATAGTTATGGAATAACTGAAATAAATGGAATAATAGTTATTACTATGCTGTAGAGAGGGCTGATTGAGGTTCTGAAGCATCTAACTTAAAATCCAGGTTTTCTGGTACCCCTGGATCTTAGGTGCTTATACCATGTCCCAGCTCTGTTTTCATTTATGATAGCCTCATTCCCAGGAAAGCCCTCTCCTCCTGGACTCACATACTACCCATTAATTTAATGGATGGAAATCTTTTTTCTCATCGTCATGGCAAAATCTGTGGATGGGCTTGAGTCCTATCAGACCTACTTACATCATGTTCGCATCCTTGAACCAATCACTGAGGTCCTGGATGGTGAAATAAATTGCTCAGCTAGGCCTGAGCCCTGTTCCTTGAGGTGAGTTTGGGGGTCATCAGCTTTAAACAAACCACAGGTCTGGGAGTAGAAGGGAGGGGCTTCCCCAAAGGGAAAATTGAGGTTCTATTACTAGAAAAAGAGTGAATGGACGTTGGTTGGGCAGGTATCTTAGAAACAGACTAGAGATGGGAATTTATATGCAAGAAATTTATTAAGGCAATGTTTATGGAAGAAACCAGTAAGGCAGTGGGGGAAACAGGATAAGGAAGTGGAGGGAGCCAAGCAAGGGTGTGACTTCAGGTGAAGTTCTAGGCTTGGCTGATCCTGTGGGGAGCTCTGGAGTGTGAATTACACCTCAGGGACAAGGAACTGGCATTTGAACCTAAGAACCAGTGATTGGTAATAGGCTACCCTGGGAATATAAATTCTCAGGAACTTCTGGGTCTCCAGAGTGTCCTAGTAGCTTCAGGACAATACTCTGAAAAGATCATTGCTGCAAGCCTTTAGAAGCAAAGCACACAGAAGTTCTGGAGTGTAGAGAAGAGGTCGAAAGAACCCAAAGGAATCTGGATGGGGTGCTGGTAGTGTCTACTGTTGGAGGCAAAACTGTAATCTGCTGGAACAGGAGGGAGGAATGGAGGGGAGGATGCAAGAGAAAGGGAAAGAATGGGAAGCAGTGAGGAGGTGGGGTTGATGAGATGACTTCTCATCCTGATCACGATTGAAAAGGAGAAACTAAGAAGCAGGCCCAGCCCCCTTCCCCACCTCTCCTGTCCCTCTGTTCCTCCACCATTTTCAATAGCCATCATCATAGCATCCTTTATAGACCTTGGCAACAGGGAGCCAACTCATGCTGGGACCTGACTATGCAGAAACAAGGGAGGAGGTGTAGTAGAGATGGCAGAGGGGTTTCCTCTGCCCCCTGCTAGATTAATGAAGTTGGCATGAGGTCCCTGAGCACCCGCCCATGTGCAGACTGGCCCTCCAGCAACGTGGCAGCCCTTCCTTATGGCCTGGAGACTTAGAAGTCCCCCTGTCATTTAGTCTCTAACTGCTCCCTCCCTCACCTCTCATCTCTCCAAAGGCCTTGCCCTCCATCAGGAGCAGATACCACCTTCGCTGCACCATCTTTCATCTGCCGCCATCTTCCCCATGCCATCTGGCCTTGGGGCTTTCTGCAGAAGGAGCTGAGGTGCAATGAGGGGGAAATAAGTGAAAGTCCACGCCAAGTCAGCAGCCAGCTTTGTTCTCAGTGTCATGGCAGCTGCTCTGCTAATTATTTTGCGGGTGATGAGGTGGTTCAGGCCGGGGATGATAATGACAGTAAGCATCATTTTTTGAGCACTTGCTATGCCAGGCTTTGTGCTAAGTGCTCCACAAGCATTATCTCATGTAATCACAGCCAAAAGTCAAAGGAACTGGCATACTAGAACACTTTGATTATAGGTAATAGAAACCTAAGCCAAATTGGCTTAGGTGAAAAGATTTTTGGCTTACTAAATGGTAAAGTCTAGGGGTATCAGGGGTAGCTGGATACAGGAGCTTAAATCATGCCACCAGTCTTTTCCCACCTTTTCTGCATTGGCTTCACTTTCGGGTGGCATCTTTGTCCCTTTCTTCCCAATTATGACAAGATGGCCTTTATCAGCCATAGAGCTACCAGGGACCTGCCCAGCAAACCCCTTGGGAAGAGAGGTTCTTTGTTCTCAGGTGTTCATACCATAACTGTGTCTCATTGGACCAAACTGGATCGTATGTTAACCTCCCAACCAATCGTTGTGGCTACGGTGGAGTACTCTGATTGGCCAGACCTGGCTGTGCCCACATCAGGAGCTGGACATGGGGTTAACTTCATCTGAAACATGTGGACTGGGAGTGCAGGAGTGGTGGTTTCCCAAAGGGAAAAATCTATGTATACTTACCAGGAGTACTGAGAAGGAAGGATAAAAGATGAGGTGTCGAGGGAAAACTACCTAACTCATTCTATGAAGCCAACATTACCCTCATACCAAAACCAGGCAAAGATATTACAAGAAAAGAAAACTACAGGCCGATCTCTCTAATGAATATTGATGCAAAAATCCTCAATAAAATTCTAGCAAATCGTATCCAACAACACATTAAAAGAATTATTCATCATGACCAAGTAGGATTCATCCCAGGTATGCAAGGATGGTTCAACATAAGAAAATCAATTAATGTAATACACCATATCAACAAATTAAAGCAGAAAAATCACATGATCATCTCAATTGATGCAGAGAAGGCATTTGACAAGATTCAACATCCTTTCCTGTTGAAAACACTTCAAAGGATAGGAATACAAGGGAACTTCCTTAAAATGATAGAGGGAATATATGAAAAACCCACAGCTAATATCATCCTTAATGGGGAAAAATTGAAAACTTTCCCCCTAAGATCAGGAACAAGATAAGAATGTCCACTATCACCACTATTATTCAACATTGTGTTGGAGGTTCTAGCCAGAGCAATTAGACAAGAAAAAGAAATACAAGGCATCAAAATTGGAAAGGAAGAAGTAAAACTATCACTGTTTGCAGACGATATGATACTATACGTCGAAAACCCGGAAAAATCCACAACAAAACTACTAGAGCTAATAAATGAGTACAGCAAAGTAGCAGGTTACAAGATCAACATTCAAAAATCTGTAGCATTTCTATACACTAGCAATGAACAAGCGGAGGGGGAAATCAAGAAACGAATCCCATTTACAATTGCAACTAAAAGAATAAAATACCTAGGAATAAATTTAACTAAAGAGACAAAAGACCTATACAAAGAAAACTACAAAAACCTGCTAAAAGAAATCACAGAAGACCTAAACAGATGGAAGGGCATACCGTGTTCATGGATTGGAAGACTAAATATAGTTAAGATGTCAATCCTACCTAAATTGATTTACAGATTCAATGCAATACCAATCAAAATCCCAACAACTTATTTTTCAGAAATAGAAAAACCAATAAGCAAATTTATCTGGAAGGGCAGGGTGCCCCGAATTGCTAAAAACATCTTGAGGAAAAAAAACGAAGCTGGAGGTCTTGCGCTGCCAGACTTTAAGGCATATTATGAAGCCACAGTGGTCAAAACAGCATGGTATTGGCATAAAGATAGATATATCGACCAATGGAATCGAATAGAGTGCTCAGATATAGACCCTCTCATCTATGGACATTTGATCTTTGATAAGGGAGTCAAGCCAACTCACCTGGGACAGAACAGTCTCTTCAATAAATGGTGCCTAGAGAACTGGATATCCATATGCAAAAGAATGAAAGAAGACCCATATCTCACACCCTATACAAAAGTTAACTCAAAATGGATCAAAGATCTAAACATTAGGTCTAAGACCATAGAACAGTTAGAGGAAAATGTAGGGAGATATCTTATGAATCTTACAATTGGAGGCGGTTTTATGGACCTTACACCTAAAGCAAGAGCACTGAAGAAGGAAATAAATAAATGGGAACTCCTCAAAATTAAACACTTTTGTGCATCAAAGAACTTCATCAAGAAAGTAGAAAGACAGCCTACACAATGGGAATCAATATTTGGAAACGACATATCAGATAAAGGTCTAGTATCCAGAATTTATAATGAGATTGTTCAACTCAACAACAAAAAGATAGCCAACCCAATTACAAAATGGGAAAAAGACTTGAATAGACACCTCTCAGAGGAGGAAATACAAATGGCCAAAAGACACATGAAGAGATGCTCAATGTCCCTGGCCATTAGAGAAATGCAAATCAAAACCACAATGAGATATCATCTCACGCCCACCAGAATGGCCATTATCAACAAAACAGAAAAAGACAAGTGCTGGAGAGGATGCGGAGAAAGAGGCACACTTATCCACTGTTGGTGGGAATGTCAAATGGTGCAACCACTGTGGAAAGCAGTTTGGCGGTTCCTCAAAAAGCTGAATATAGAATTGCCATACGATCCAGCAATACCATTGCTGGGAATCTACTCAAAGGAATTAAGGGCAAAAACTCAAACAGACATTTGCACACCAATGTTTATAGCAGCGTTATTTACAATTGCAAAGAGATGGAAACAGCCAAAATGTCCATCAACAGAAGAGTGGCTAAACAAACTGTGGTATATACGTACGATGGAATATTATGCAGCGTTAAGACAGGATAAACTTATGAAGCATGTAATAACATGGATGGACCTAGAAAACATTATGCTGAGTGAGTCTAGCCAAAAGCTAAAAGACAAATAGTGTATGGTCCCAATGATGTGAATCGACACTCGAGAATAAACTTGGAATATGTCATTGGTAACAGAGTTCAGCAGGAGTTAGAAACAGGGTAAGATAATGGGTAATCGGAGCTGA
This sequence comes from Tamandua tetradactyla, assembly GCF_023851605.1. Classification (NCBI taxonomy): domain Eukaryota; kingdom Metazoa; phylum Chordata; class Mammalia; order Pilosa; family Myrmecophagidae; genus Tamandua; species Tamandua tetradactyla. Next base: position 18,831,692 of record NC_135331.1, read on the forward strand.
TGGAATACAGACGGTGCAATAGGACTAGATACAAAAACTCAAAAATGGACAGTACAATAATACCTAATTGTAAAGTAATCATGTTAAAATACTGAACGAAGCTGCATCCGAGCTATAGGTTTTTGTTTTGTTTTGTTTTGTTTGTTTTGTTCTTATTATTATTACTTTTATTTTTTTCTCTATATTAACATTCTATATCTTTTTCTGTTATAATGCTAGTTCTTCTAAACCGATGCAAATGTACTAAGAAACGATGATCATGCATCTATGTGATGATGTTAAGAATTACTGATTGCATATGTAGAATGGTATGACGTCTAAAAAAAAAAAAAATGGTCAGCACAATACTGCCTAATTGTAATGTAATTATCTTGGAACGCTGAATGAAGCTGCATCTGATCTATAGTTTTTTTTTGTTTGTTTTGTTTTTTTTTTCTCTTATATATTTTTGTACTTTTTATTTTTATTTGTGTTTTCTCTCTGTGTTATCACTTTATTTCTTTTTCTGTTGTAGTGCTATTTCTTTCTCTAAATCGATGCATATATACTGAGAAATGATGACCATACACCTATGTGATGATATTAAGAATTACTGATTGCATATGTAGAATGGATTGATTTCTATTGTTGTGTTAGTTAATTTTTTTAATTAATAAAAAAAAAAAAAGATGAGGTGTCCATTATGAGTTTGAATTACTATTATATTATCCTCATTTACATATAAAAATACCCCTGAGGTCCAAAGAGAGAAAGTAATTTTCTTGGGACCACATATCCAGTTTATAACAGGGTAGTGATTGGAAAACAATTCATTCAGATTCCAGGGTCTGAGCTATTAACCATTGCCCCAGGGAGCTGCTTTGTACAAATGGCCTGTACAAATAAACATTGATTCATTTATTGGGAGCCAGCCTTGTATTAGGAGTCAGGAGGCATGGACTCAACATCTGGGCTGCCATTTGGATATATGCTCCTGAGCAAGAACTATAACTGTGAACCTCAGTTTCCTTATCTATATACAGAGCAGAATGGCATTTCCTCTGCCTACTTCACAGGATAGCTAAATGCCTTTGCGTCTGCTGTTCCTTCTACCTAGTGTGTCTTTTCTTCAGGATGAGTTAGGTGCCCCTCTGTGCTATTACAGTGATGTATTTCATGAATCTAGTTTCTCTTGGGGGCATAAACAGACTTTCTCTCTTTATCTCCCTCCCACCCTCCCTCCCTTTCTAGAAGTATCTAGTGAATACCTTCTATGTACTGGACATTGTGCAATATACTGGTTTATTCATCTGATGTCTAGCCCATAGTAGGTACTGGGTAAATTCTTATTAAACTGAACTTTCCTATCTTCCTCCAAGTTCAGCTTTGAGTGATGTTCTTGATGACCCCATGCTTTCTGTTTCTTCCTACTTTCAACCAAACCACTTGGATGTGTCCCTACCTTCACACTACAAAACTGAAAAAAGTCACAATGAGAGAGGAGACAAAGTCATCGATAAAAAACTGTGTTTCGACAGGAGGGTGATCTCACTGCAGGCTTCTTGTGGTCCTGCTGGCTCAGGCAGCTTTGGGGGGACTGAGCTCCAGTGGGGGCTACTTCCTTGGCCAGACAGGACCTTGAGTTCTGGCAGTTGTTTGCAAAATTGGCCTGAAAAGTTGCACGTTCTCCCATTAGTGGTTTCTTGATTCCCGTGAACCCAAGTCTAGGATTTAATATATCACATACCGGCATGGCTGTGTAGGCACAGCATGGTTCAGGAGTCCGGGTCCTACGTTCTAGTCCTTTCTCTGCCACTTCTTCCCCACATAACCTTGGGTCAGTGCTTTATTCTCTCTGGATGTCAGTTTCTACATCTGTAAAATCATCACAATTGTCACAGCTAACATTTATTAAGTGCCCACTATGTGTAAGTTACTGTGCTTGAGCTCTTTACAGGTCTTAAGTCTATGAACGATGCACTATTATCAGTCCCATTTTACAGACGAGATGACTGAGAAACAAGAAAGGCTAAATGATTCATCAAAGTCATGGATATAGGGAGGGGCAGAGCCTGGGCTCTTAATCACTAAACTATCTTGTGCAGGCCAAAACGGCAATTTCACAGATGAGCTCTAAGCTCCCTTCTCCCACCTACTGCCCACCAGATAAGGGGAGTGGGCTTGCTCTGTGTTTGAATGCATTTCACTTAATCTTATGGAAGTGTTCTTCTTTTTAGCAGTTATTTCTAAAAAATTAGAATACATACAAGATGTAAAGTAGATCTTGTGATTTTCCCACCCAGGACCCATGCCCCTTTTCTCTGGTTGTTGAACCATTATTTTTATTGGGTGAAGCACTGACACCTCTTCTTAGTCCATAGCATTCTGGGTGGGCTATCCCTTTCCAACACAGCAACCCATCTAGGAGACGGAGTGTGACCCAGGTCTGACCAATCAGAGTACTCCATCCCTCTAGCTCACAGTGATTGGTCCAGAATGAACATGTGACCTCAAATCAAGCCAACGCCTTCTGAAGCTGGTGGGAAAGAGAAAATCTGCGAAGAGGGTTTTGAGCTGGGTTGGCGCCTACCCCAGGAAAAGAAAGAGACTTTTATTAGGCAGGGCGTTTCATGGGCTTTAAAATGACCTCCCAAGGGCTGAGAGCAAAGGCCGGACTTCTCACTCGTCAAGGTAAAATTGATTATGACGTAGAGCCCAAGGGCGGGAAAGGTTTGTCTTGAAGGTATTTGTGGTTGTGGTTTCTGTTCAGGGGTGAGCCCCAATAATAGGAATCCACTAAGTTTCAAAGATAATCGTACTGATGGAGACACCATCAGTTTAGACTAAACTAATGGACAGAGATAGCAGAAAGTGTAAAAGAGACATTTGAATCCCCAAACTATTACAAGCAGGAAGTAGGCTAAGAAACTGTTCTAACCCAGCTCTTGGAGGGCTCAGTTGGGGCAGCTGCAAAACCAAAGAACACGCCAGGCACAGAATCAGACATGAGTTTTTTGTTTGTTTGTTTTTGTTGTTGTTGTTTTTGCATGGGCAGGCTCTGGAAATCGAACCTGGGTCTCTGGCATGGCAGGCGAAAATTTTACCACTGAGCCACTGCAGCACCGCCCTGTTGTTTTATTTTTTTTTATATTTTTATTGAGAAATCTTTATACACATATATTGCATACATGGTGTACAATCACAGTATCCTTACATAGTTGTGTATTCATCACCATGATCGTTTTAATGAACATTTGCATCACTCCAGAAAAAGAAATAAAAAGAAAAAAGAAGAAGCTCATACATACCATAACCTATATCCCTCCCTCTCGTTGACCACAAGGGTTTTTATCTACACAATTTATTTTATCCTTTGTCCCCCCCACTATTTATTTATTTTTTATCCATATTTTTTTGATCATCTGTCCATACCCTGGATATAAGGAACATCAGACATAAGATTTTCACAATCACATAATCACATTGTAAAAGTTTTATCTTTATACAATCATCGAAAATCAAGGCTACTGAAATCAAAGTTTCAAGTACTTCCCTCCAGCCACTCCAATACACAATAAACTAAAAAGGGATATCGATATAATGCATAAGAATAACTTCCAGGATAACCTCTTGACTGTGTTTGAAATCTCTTTATTTTGTCTCATTTCTGTCTTCCCCCTTTTGGTCAAGAAGGCTTTCTCGTCCCATGATGCTGGGTCCTGGCTTATCCTGGGATTTCTGTCCCACACTGCCAGGAAAACTTACACTCCTGAGAGTCACAGACATGAGTTTTATTAGGACTTACAAACAGGAGAGAGTCGCCAGTGGCAGCAGTCTGGAAAATGGAAGTAGCATGCCACAAAGGCGGGAGTGCAAGGAGCAGCTTATAAGGGTTTAGGATGAGGACATTGCATAGGGTATGAGAACATAGTTTCAGCAGGGTCTCATGATACAAGGTTCTGGAGATTTATTATCAACATATACATCGGGGAGAGGAGTTTTAATGCTTTACAAGATAAGTGGTTTACGATACCATCTGTACATTCTTTCCTCCCTGAGGAGGTCTGTTGACATTTCATTTCTGCCCCAGTCATGTAGGTGGCTATATGCAGCATCTTACTCTCCGTATGGAGGGGAGCTCACAGAAACCCATTCAGTTGCAAACACTGGCCCTTTCTTAAGGAAAAAGGAGGATGATTCAGAAGGCAGAGCCAAGAGATGTGGAGAATTATTCCCAGAAGTTGCACTGAGCCCTAGTCAAGGGAGGCAACATATGCCTGTCTGGCTTTCAGAATTGCCGTAGACCACTGAGTATATCCCATTCCTTTCCTTTTGGAATGGGAAAAGCTATAGCACTGTGATGGTCTTACCATTGTATGTTGGATATGTTGGGGAAGATACTTTGTCTCTAAAGTTCACAGGTCTTTAGATGAAGAGACACTGGACTTGAGAAGCTATACTTGCAGAATTCCACCTTGGACCTGGTTTAGATGACAGCATCCTGGGCTTGAGCCTGTTCTATATGAGACATTTAGGGGTGGAGGGGATGAGTGTATTTAAATAATTTATGTTAAGACAACTCATTAAAATATGTCCACAAACTCCTTAACATTTTTCCACTCAAGAGGGGGCAGTCTGTGCCTCCTGTCCTTCAGTCTGCGTAGGCCTTCATGACTACTTCAAAGAATAGAATGCAGCAGAGGTGACACTATGACTTCCTTTTTTTTTCTTTATTAGAGAAGTTGTGGGTTTACAGAACAATCATGCATAAAATACAGGATTCTCATATACCACCTGTTTCGGCTTGCTGAAGTGCCAGAATGCAATATACCAGAAATGGGTTGACTTTTACAAAGGGGATTTATTAGAATACAAATTTATGGTTCTAAGGCAATGAAAATGTCCAAATTAAGGTATCAGAGGAAGATACCTTCTCTCAGGAAAGGCTGATGGCATCCAGGGTTCCTCTGTCACATGGGAGGGCACATGGTGACATCTGCTGGTCCTTTTCTCCAAAATGTCTCTGGGCATTTCTGTCTTAGCTTCTCTGAGGTCTCTCCAAAATGTCTCTGCCTTTTATCATCTCATAAAGGACTATAGCAAGGGGATTAAGACCCATCCTGAATGGGCTGGGTCACATCTCCATGGAAACAACCTAAGCAAAAGGTCCCACCCACAATAGGTCTGTACCTGCAGGGATGGATTAAAAGAACATGGGCTTTTCTGGGGTACAGAACAGATTCATACCAGCAACCCCTCCTATCATTAACACCTGGCATTGATGTGGAACATTTGTTACAATCAATGATAGTACATTTCTGTAATACAACTATAGCCAATGTTTTAATTTAGGGTTCACTATTTGTGTAGAAAATTTTATTTTGTTACCACATCTACAATCAAACATATCCCCTTTTAACTCATTTAAATGTATGTTTCAGTAATGTGAATTATGTTCACAGACACCGTGTGACTTCTAAGGTTAGGTTGGGAAAGAAAGGCCATGCAGCTTCTGTGGGTCACTCTTGGAGTGACTTCGGCCTCTTTGTAAGAAGGTTATCCTGAAGGCACCAGGTAGAGAGACTCCTAGAGAAGAAAAGACGTCCAAGGGGTCCCAGCTGTACCAGCTCTCAGCTGTCTGAGTCTTCCCAGCCCCGGTGCCTGACATATGAGTGAAGAAGGCTTGGAGGTGACCCAAGCTGCAGCCACAATATTTGCAGCAGAATGAGAGACCTGAAGCAAAAGCTGCCTGGCTAAGCCCAGTCAATCCTCAGGTTCATGAGCAAAATAAATGATTGTTATTGTTTTAAGCCACTGTTTTGGGTGGTTCTTTATACAGCAGTGAATAACCAGAACACACTATCAAGAGCGTTGGTGAAAGAAATTGAAAACAGGGACTCAAACAGATAAACAGCAGCGTTCACAGCAGAATTGTTCACAAATAGCCAAAAGGTGGAAACAACCCAACCGGCCCTCAACAGATGACAAAGTGTGGCATCTCCAAAGATGGAATATTATTGCTTAGCCATAAAAAGGGATGAAATTCTGATGCATACTACAATCTGGATGAACCTTCAAAACATTATGCTGAATGGAACATAGCGAGGCACTTGAGAACAAGGACTTATGTATGATTTCACTTATATGAAATATCTGTATGATAGATTGAGTTATGTCCCTCAGGAAAACCATGTTCTTAATCTTGAGCCTTATCTCTGTGAGTGTGAACCCATTGTAATTTGGATCTCTTGAAAATATTACTTTTAGCTAAGATGTAGCCCACCCGAATGAGGGTGGCCTTGATCTGGATTACTGGAGGCTTTATAAAGAGGACCTAGAAGTCACAGAAGTCTGAAAAGGAGAGGCCATAGCCATGAGATGACAGGATGCTGAGATACAAGCCAAGGAACCTCAAGGGTTTCCGGCAACCAGCCCCAGACTGTACAGACTCTGGGAGAAAGCAAGCCTTGCCAAGATCTCAATTTTGGTCTCCTAGCCTCAATATCGTGAGTCAATATATGCTTATTGTTCAAGCCAGAACCACTCTGTGGAAATTTGTGCTGGCAGCTCGGGAAAATGAGGACAATCCAGGAATGGCAAATTTGGAGACAGAAAGTAGATTGGAGGTTAGCAGAGGTGGGAGGGAGGAGGTCAGGAGGAGTTGCTGCTTGGTGGGTGTAGAGTGTTTATAAATTTTGGAAAATTTACAATAAAACTAAATAATAAAATAAAATAACCACCTGCACTTTGAGTTAGAAAGATCCAGGCTTACTCTTCTCGCTTTGCAGTCAATAAAACTGAAAGGCTGCTGGTAGGTAAGGACACACAGACACACACCCCCACACACGCAACCCCAAACAAATGCAGCATTGGTGATGCAGGATTTTTTGAGAATGTTCCACTATTGACTCTAGCATTTTCTTTCCATCTTCTAACATTCATTCTGCAAACTTCAATGCCGGTGCATTTCTTGATCTTACTAGAAAGTATCAAAAGAAGAATCCCAGACAACAACCAGGACCCATGGGCCTTGTCAAATAGTCCTGCTATGATTTGTTGACTGCAGTGTGGAGAGGGTGCAGTTGTCTGCTCACACCACCAGGAAAACCAACCCAGTCTGCCCATCTGCAGGCCACACATTACATGACAACTGCTCTCTGATGCTTGGTGATAATGTGGTGCCATGGCTTCAGGACCCACCCCAATTCCATCAACCTGACGACGTACCTCTTGGGATGACCATCTCAGTTGTGGGAACCCAGTGACTGTCTATGCTGAGGGGTAAGCCCCCAGCCCAGCTCCTGGCCGTACTAGGCTCCAGGAAGCAGGGGCTGTCAGTTCAGAGGTTATGTTCATGCAGCTGCTCTACATGCTACATCAGGAAATGGATGCAGGGTAGTGAATCAGAAACTGGGAATAAGAAGCCAGAGCCAAAGTGGAGAATGGAGGCCTGAGGAAAGGGCTCAGCTAACGTACTGCCAGGAACTGGTGAAAAGTGATGTCAGAAAAGCCTTGGTTACTCGAGTGAAAAAATCAAATTAAACATTGCATCTGGGAGTGGGGCTGCTCCAGCCAGGAAACAATGAAAAGCTACTGCACCCCCCTTAGCCCAGGGAGACCAGGAACCCCCAGGAAGGCCTGCCGTGCTCTCCTGGGGCTGCTTTCTCTTTAGCATGGGCAGATTGAACACAGGTGGCTCTGTGTCATAACAGGTGTCCCTTGCTGTAACTCTGGGTGAAGGCCTGTTCTGCCAGCTAAGAGGCCTGGCCTCCTGTGCTCTTCAGAGTTAGCAGATGGGGATGGGGAATGAGGGAGTTTTGGGAAATCAGCAAAGAAGAGCTGTGATTAAAAAAAAAAATGTTTTCTATTTGTAGCTACAGAATGCTTTGATCAGATGAAAGAGTTACAAACTCTAACATGCAAAGCAAATCTTTAAAAGAACTCAGAACTACCAGGTTGGAAAGTATTTTGGCAATATCTGGTAAAGCTAAGTAAACATGGGTATGTCCTATGACCCAGCAATTCTGCTCATAGTATATACCCAAGAATACTGCTTCCCAAACTTCAGTGGGCAGATAAAGGAACTGGAGATGTTATTAAAATGCAGATTCTCGCTCTGGAGGTCACCAATGGGGCCTAGTATCTGCATTTCTAGCTAGCTCCCAGGTGAGGCTGATGCTGCTGGTCCTTGGACCAGACTTTGAGTAGCAGAGCCCTAGAGAACTGGTTTCCAAACTTTTTTAGTGTGTGTGGCTAGTAAGAAATACATTCTATATCGAGACATTGAGAGCCAGCATATACATACCTATACTTGAAACAAAGGTTTTACGAAGCCATGTTTACCTTTATTATATGATGTACTCTCGTACTTTCTCTTCTTTTTTATAAAAAGAGAAGCATAAAAGTCCCCTTCGGGGAATGGTGAGAATGGGGAGAAATCCAACTTCCCCAAGTTGAATTCTTGATATTCTCATATGCAGAGTGGACGGCCAAGGCTGAGCCCCCAGTCTTGGGGTTTGTTCATATGAAACTTAACCCCACAAAGGATAGGTCAAGCCTACTTAAAATTTAGGCCTAAGAGTCACCCCCAAGAGAACCTCTTTTGTTGCTCAGATGTGGCCTCTCTCTCCAGCCAACACAACAAGCAGACTTACCACCCTCCCCCTGTCTACATGGGACATGACTCCCAGGGGTGTGGACCTTCCTGGCAACGTGGGACAGAAATCCTGGAATGAGCTGAGACTCAGCATCTAGGGATTGAGAAAACCTTCTCGACCAAAAGGGGAAAGAGTGAAATGAGACAAAGTGTCAATGGCTGAGAGATTCGAGTCTAGAGGTTATCCTGGAGGTTATTCTTAAGCATTGAGTAGATATCACCTTGTTATTCAAGATGTAGTGGAGAGGCTGGAGGGAACTACCTGAAAATGTAGAGCTGTGTTCCAGTAGCCATGTTTCTTGAAGATGATTGTATAATGATGTAGCTTTCACAATGTGACTGTGTGATTGTGAAAACCTTGTGTCTGATGCTCCTTTTATCTACCTTGTCAACAGACGAGTAGAGCATATGGAATAAAAATAAATAATAGGGGGAACAAATGTTAAAATAAATTTAGTTTGAAATGCTAGTGATCAATGAAAGCAAGGGGTAAGGGGTATGGTATGTATAATCTTTTTTTTTCTGTTTTCGTTTTATTTCTTTTTCTGTTGTCTTTTTATTTCTTTTTCTGAATTGATGCAAATGTTCTAAGAAATGATGAATATGCAACTATGTGATGATATTGAGAATTACTGATTATATATGTAGAACGGAATGATCATATGTTAATGTTTTTGTTTGTTGTTAACTTTTTTAAATCAATAAATAAATTAATTTTAAAAAAAGAGAGAGAAGTATAGAGCCTCTGAAATAATTTCATTATTTACTATGGGTCCCAAGCTACACTTGGAGAACCAGATCCCTATGGAAGTTTTCACACGTGCAAACCAGGAAGAACGTTTCACTGATGCACTGTTTGTAATAGCAAAAAATCAGAAACAAAGCAAAAGCCAGCAGTTTGAAATGTCTAGCCACGAGTGAATGCATCAATACTTTTATGATGTATGCACACAGTGGAACAGCAAAAACGAATGAATTAGAACCACATGAATCAACATGCATTTCAAAAATGATGTTGGATTAAAAGTAAAAAAAACCAACAAACAAGCTGCAGAGGAGATGTAACAGAGGATACCTATAACCAGTTTAGAAACAAGCAAAAGAATTCTAATTGTCTTTTGGGAATTTATGCTTATGTAGTGAAGGTATAAAAGCTCATAAGGAAATGATTAACATCAAATTCAAGAGAGTTGTTGCCTCTTGGGGGAGAGAGGAGACTGGGATGAGGTATCTTCCAGGCTCATTAGTGTATGTAAAGCTTCATTTCCCAGAATGGTTGATGAGTTTATGGTGCTTATTTTATCAGTCTCTATCCTGTTATGGAGGCTTAAGGCATTTCATAATAATTTTTAAAAAGAAAGGAAAAAAAAGAAAAAAACAAAAAGAGAAAGAGGCGGTTCTTAGGTTGAATACTATTGGGGGTTGAATTCATTTCCTTGGGCTGCCATAACAATTTCCCATCATTGTGGTGGCTTAAAACGACAGATATATTTTTTTCTCTCACAGTTCTGAAGGCTGGAAGTCTGAAATCCAGCAGTTGGCTGGGTTGGTTCCTTCTGGAGGCTTCTGGAAAATCTGTTCCATTCCTTTCTCCTACCTGCTCGTGGCTGCTGGCAACCCAAATATTGCATGTGACATACTTATAAAATTATTTGTAGCTTAATTTTTATTTTTGCTAAATCTTGGAACCCTCTCTAGGTGGCAAAATTACCCCTGGCTTATGACTACTTAATCATCAAGTGCTTTCTCAGCGCCCACCATGGTGCCCGGCCCTGTCCATGAGTTACCATTTTTTTACCCCTCATGACAACCGTGGAAGAGAGAGAGGTGTTATGGTTGCCTCTTTAAGGCTCAGTGTCTCCACTCTCTAATGGGAAATGATCAGAAGGGTTAGGTGTCCAATCTAGATTCATGCTTTCATACATACACGAGTTGGGTAGGAGGGTTGCAGCTTTAAATGCTTGGGGGGGAAATGGTGCTGACATCTAAGACCATTAAGGTAAGAGGAGCTGGATTGGAGAGATGAGGACTGCGAAAGGGGGATGGCGAGAAGAGAAGGTGGGAAGGTCTAGGAGAAGTTGCTTAATGACCATGGGATATTATGGATGATTTTGGGATGTGGGATCATTTGCCAAGAAGAGAAGGAACTGAGCTATGGTGGGGAGATTGCAGGAGACCTGGGTTCAGGAGACCTGGATTCGAACCTTGGTTTCACCAGGTGGCATGACATGGAGTAAAGGTTGTAGTGACTGTGCCCTCAGTGTGTGCCCGTGTCTTAGTATGCTCGGGCTGCTGTGACAAAGTACCACAAATGGGGTGGTTAAAATAGCAGAAATTTATCATCTCACAGTGCTGGCTCCTTCGGCAAGCCATGCTCCCTCTGCAGTCTGCAGGGAAGAATCTGCCCATGCCTCTCTCCTGCTTCTGTTAGTGGCTTCTGCAATCCCTGGTGTTCTCTGCCTCAGTCATCAATCACATAACTGTCACTCTGGTCCAAATTTCCCCTCATTAGTGGGACATCAGTTGCATGAGATTAAGGGCCGACACTACTCTGGTATGACCTAATTTTATTTTGCCTAATTCCATCAGACCCTATTTCTCAATAAAGTCACATTCTGAGGATTATGACATTTTGACCACACTGGGGATTAGAACTTCAACATATTTTGGGGGACACAATCCAATACAGAGCAGTCAGGTCCTGTGCTAAGTACCACCCCTATGTTATCTCATTTAATCCTCAGATGGCCCTCTGAGGGTGGGTCACTTTATAGCAGAGAATTCTGATGGTTTAAGAGAGGTTAAGAAACTTGTCCCAAATCTTGAGCTAGCAAGGGGTAGAGCTGGGATCCCCACCAGGGCCTGCTGAACTCAAGCTCACGTTTTGAAATCACAATTTTCTGCTGTCTCCCAGCAATATCTCTTTTTTATTTTTTTTATTTATTTTTTATTAATTAAAAAAATTAACTAACACAACAATAGAAATCAATCCATTCTACATATGCAATCAGTAATTCTTAATATCATCACATAGGTGTATGGTCATCATTTCTCAGTACATATGCATCGATTTAGAGAAAGAGATAGCACTACAACAGAAAAAGAAATAAAGTGATAACACAGAGAGAAAACACAAATAAAAATAAAAAGTACAAAAATATATAAGAGAAAAAAAAAACAAAACAAACAAAAAAAAAACTATAGATCAGATGCAGCTTCATTCAGCGTTCCAAGATAATTACATTACATTTAGGCAGTATTGTGCTGACCATTTTTTTTTTTTTTAGACGTCATACCATTCTATATATGCAATCAGTAATTCTTAACATCATCACATAGATGCATGATCATCGTTTCTTAGTACATTTGCATCGGTTTAGAAGAACTAGCATTATAACAGAAAAAGATATAGAATGTTAATATAGAGAAAAAAAATAAAAGTAATAATAATAAGAACAAAACAAACAAAACAAAACAAAACAAAAACCTATAGCTCGGATGTAGCTTCGTTCAGTATTTTAACATGATTACTTTACAATTAGGTATTATTGTACTGTCCATTTTTGAGTTTTTGTATCTAGTCCTATTGCACCGTCTGTATTCCATCAGCTCCGATTACCCATTATCTTACCCTGTTTCTAACTCCTGCTGAACTCTGTTACAATGACATATTCCAAGTTTATTCTCGAGTGTCGATTCACATCATTGGGACCATACAGTATTTGTCTTTTAGCTTTTGGCTAGACTCACTCAGCATAATGTTTTCTAGGTCCATCCATGTTATTACATGCTTCATAAGTTTATCCTGTCTTAACGCTGCATAATATTCCATCGTACGTATATACCACAGTTTGTTTAGCCACTCTTCTGTTGATGGACATTTTGGCTGTTTCCATCTCTTTGCAATTGTAAATAACGCTGCTATAAACATTGGTGTGCAAATGTCTGTTTGAGTTTTTGCCCTTAATTCCTTTGAGTAGATTCCCAGCAATGGTATTGCTGGATCGTATGGCAATTCTATATTCAGCTTTTTGAGGAACCGCCAAACTGCTTTCCACAGTGGTTGCACCATTTGACATTCCCACCAACAGTGGATAAGTGTGCCTCTTTCTCCGCATCCTCTCCAGCACTTGTCTTTTTCTGTTTTGTTGATAATGGCCATTCTGGTGGGTGTGAGATGATATCTCATTGTGGTTTTGATTTGCATTTCTCTAATGGCCAGGGACATTGAGCATCTCTTCATGTGTCTTTTGGCCATTTGTATTTCCTCCTCTGAGAGGTGTCTATTCAAGTCTTTTTCCCATTTTGTAATTGGGTTGGCTATCTTTTTGTTGTTGAGTTGAACAATCTCATTATAAATTCTGGATACTAGACCTTTATCTGATATGTCGTTTCCAAATATTGATTCCCATTGTGTAGGCTGTCTTTCTACTTTCTTGATGAAGTTCTTTGATGCACAAAAGTGTTTAATTTTGAGGAGTTCCCATTTATTTATTTCCTTCTTCAGTGCTCTTGCTTTAGGTGTAAGGTCCATAAAACCGCCTCCAATTGTAAGATTCATAAGATATCTCCCTACATTTTCCTCTAACTGTTCTATGGTCTTAGACCTAATGTTTAGATCTTTGATCCATTTTGAGTTAACTTTTGTATAGGGTGTGAGATATGGGTCTTCTTTCATTCTTTTGCATATGGATATCCAGTTCTCTAGGCACCATTTATTGAAGAGACTGTTCTGTCCCAGGTGAGTTGGCTTGACTCCCTTATCAAAGATCAAATGTCCATAGATGAGAGGGTCTATATCTGAGCACTCTATTCGATTCCATTGGTCGATATATCTATCTTTATGCCAATACCATGCTGTTTTGACCACTGTGGCTTCATAATATGCCTTAAAGTCTGGCAGCGCAAGACCTCCAGCTTCGTTTTTTTTCCTCAAGATGTTTTTAGCAATTCGGGGCACCCTGCCCTTCCAGATAAATTTGCTTATTGGTTTTTCTATTTCTGAAAAATAAGTTGTTGGGATTTTGATTGGTATTGCATTGAATCTGTAAATCAATTTAGGTAGGATTGACATCTTAACTATATTTAGTCTTCCAATCCATGAACACGGTATGCCCTTCCATCTGTTTAGGTCTTCTGTGATTTCTTTTAGCAGTTTTTTGTAGTTTTCTTTGTATAGGTCTTTTGTCTCTTTAGTTAAATTTGTTCCTAGGTATTTTATTCTTTTAGTTGCAATTGTAAATGGGATTCGTTTCTTGATTTCCCCCTCCGCTTGTTCATTGCTAGTGTATAGAAATGCTACAGATTTTTGAATGTTGATCTTGTAACCTGCTACTTTGCTGTACTCATTTATTAGCTCTAGTAGTTTTGTTGTGGATTTTTCCGGGTTTTCGACGTATAGTATCATATCGTCTGCAAACAGTGATAGTTTTACTTCTTCCTTTCCAATTTTGATGCCTTGTATTTCTTTTTCTTGTCTAATTGCTCTGGCTAGAACCTCCAACACAATGTTGAATAATAGTGGTGATAGTGGACATTCTTATCTTGTTCCTGATCTTAGGGGGAAAGTTTTCAATTTTTCCCCATTAAGGATGATATTAGCTGTGGGTTTTTCATATATTCCCTCTATCATTTTAAGGAAGTTCCCTTGTATTCCTATCCTTTGAAGTGTTTTCAACAGGAAAGGATGTTGAATCTTGTCAAATGCCTTCTCTGCATCAATTGAGATGATCATGTGATTTTTCTGCTTTAATTTGTTGATATGGTGTATTACATTAATTGATTTTCTTATGTTGAACCATCCTTGCATACCTGGGATGAATCCTACTTGGTCATGATGTATAATTCTTTTAATGTGTTGTTGGATACGATTTGCTAGAATTTTATTGAGGATTTTTGCATCAATATTCATTAGAGAGATCGGCCTGTAGTTTTCTTTTCTTGTAATATCTTTGCCTGGTTTTGGTATGAGGGTAATGTTGGCTTCATAGAATGAGTTAGGTAGTTTTCCCTCCACTTCGATTTTTTTGAAGAGTTTGAGGAGAGTTGGTACTAATTCTTTCTGGAATGTTTGATAGAATTCACATGTGAAGCCGTCTGGTCCTGGACTTTTCTTTTTAGGAAGCTTTTGAATGACTGCTTCGATTTCTTTACTTGTGATTGGTTTGTTGAGGTCATCTATGTCTTCTTGAGTCAAAGTTGGTTGTTCATGTCTTTCCAGGAACCCGTCCATTTCCTCTAAATTGTTGTATTTATTAGCGTAAAGTTGTTCATAGTATCCTGTTATTACCTCCTTTATTTCTGTGAGGTCAGTAGTTATGTCTCCTCTTCCATTTCTGATCTTATTTATTTGCATCCTCTCTCTTCTTCTTTTTGTCAATCTTGCTAAGGGCCCATCAATCTTATTGATTTTCTCATAGAACCAACTTCTGGCCTTATTGATTTTCTCTATTGTTTTCATGTTTTCAATTTCATTTATTTGTGCTCTAATCTTTGTTATTTCTTTCCTTTTGCTTGCTTTGGGGTTAGCTTGCTGTTCTTTCTCCAGTTCTTCCAAATGGATAGTTAATTCCTGAATTTTTGCCTTTTCTCCTTTTCTGATGTAGGCATTTAGAGCAATAAATTTCCCTCTTAGCACTGCCTTTGCTGCGTCCCATAAGTTTTGATATGTTGTGTTTTCATTTTCATTCGCCTCGAGGTATTTGCTAATTTCTCTAGCAATTTCTTCTTTGACCCACTCGTTGTTTAGGAGTGTGTTGTTGAGCCTCCACGTATTTGTGAATTTTCTGGCACTCTGCCTATTATTGATTTCCAACATCATTCCTTTATGGTCCGAGAAAGTGTTGTGTAAGATTTCAATCTTTTAAAATTTGTTAAGACTTGCTTTGTGACCCAGCATATGGTCTATTTTTGAGAATGATCCATGAGCACTTGAGAAAAAGGTGTATCCTGCTGTTGTGGGATGTAATGTCCTATAAATGTCTATTAAGTCTAGTTCATTTATAGTAATATTCAGATTCTCTATTTCTTTGTTGATCTTCTGTCTAGATGTTCTGTCCCTTGATGAGAGTGGTGAGTTGAAGTCTCCAACTATTATAGTATATGAGTCTATTTCCCTTTTCAGTGTTTGCAGTGTATTC
This sequence comes from Tamandua tetradactyla, assembly GCF_023851605.1. Taxonomy (NCBI): domain Eukaryota; kingdom Metazoa; phylum Chordata; class Mammalia; order Pilosa; family Myrmecophagidae; genus Tamandua; species Tamandua tetradactyla. The sequence goes on from NC_135331.1 coordinate 18,847,466, forward strand.
CTCACGTATTTTGGGGCATTCTGGTTCGGTGCGTAAATATTTATGATTGTTATGTCTTCTTGTTTAATTGTTCCTTTTATTAGTATATAGTGTCCTTCTTTGTCTCTTTTAACTGCTTTACATTTGAAGTCTAATTTGTTGGATATTAGTATAGCCACTCCTGCTCTTTTCTGGTTGTTATTTGCATGAAATATCTTTTCCCAACCTTTCACTTTCAACCTATGTTTATCTTTGGGTCTAAGATGTGTTTCCTGTAGACAGCATATAGAAGGATCCTGTTTTTTAATCCATTCTGCCAATCTATGTCTTTTGATTGGGGAATTCAGTCCATTGACATTTAGTGTTATTACTGTTTGGATAATATTTTCCTCTAACATTTTGCCTTTTGTATTATATATATCATATCTGATTTTCCTTCTTTCTACACTCTTTTCCATATCTCTCTCTTCTGTCTTTTTGTATCTGACTCTAGTGCTCCCTTTAGTATTTCTTGCAGAGCTGGTCTCTTGGTCACGAATTCTTTCAGTGACTTTTTGTCTGAGAATGTTTTAATTTCTCCCTCATTTTTGAAGGATAATTTTGCTGGATATAGGAGTCTTGGTTGGCAGTTTTTGTCTTTTAGTATTTTAAATATATCATCCCACTGTCTTCTAGCTTCCATGGTTTCTGCTGAGAAATCTACACATAGTCTTATTGGGTTTCCCTTGTATGTGATGGATTGTTTTTCTCTTGCTGCTTTCAAGATCCTCTCTTTCTCATTGACCTCTGACATTCTAACTAGTAAGTGTCTTGGAGAACGCCTATTTGGGTCCAATCTCTTTGGGGTGCGCTGCACTTCTTGGATCTGTAATTTTAGGTCTTTCATAAGAGTTGGGAAATTTTCAGTGAAAATTTCTTCCATTAGTTTTTCTCCTCCTTTTCCCTTCTCTTCTCCTTCTGGGACACCCACAACATGTATATTTGTGCGGTTCATATTGTCCTTGAGTTCCCTGATACCCTGTTCAAATTTCTCCATTCTTTTCCCTATAGTTTCTGTTTCTTTTTGGAATTCAGATGTTCCATCCTCCAAATCACTAATTCTATCTTCTGTCTCTTTAAATCTATCATTGTAACTATCCATTATTTTTTCTATGTTTGCTACTTTATCCTTCACTTCCATAAGTTCTGCGATTTGTTTTTTCAGTTTTTCTATTTCTTCTTTATGTTCAGCCCATGTCCTCTTCATGTCCTCCCTCAATTTATCGATTTCATTTTTGAAGAGGTTTTCCATTTCTGTTCGTATATTCAGGATTAGTTGTCTCAGCTCTTGTGTCTCATTTGAGCTATTGGTTTGTTCCTTTGACTGGGCCATATTCTCAATCTTTTGAGCGTGGACAGTTATCTTCTGCTGCTGGCGTCTGGGCATTTATTCAGATTTCTCTGGGTGTTGGACCCAGCAAGGTTGTAAGATTTTTCTGTGAAATCTCTGGGATCTGTTTTTCTTATCTTGCCCAGTACGTGGCACACGTGGCACACGTTTGTCTCAAGTGTTTGGAATGGGTCTCCCCCAGTCACCGATCTCCGTGGCCTGGGGCTTTCGGATCCAAATCTCTCCGTTGGTTCAGGGTCCGCGCGTGGTGGGGGCGTCAGCTGCCGCGGCTTGAGGGGACCCTGTGGCTGGTTGCGGGCCGCAGCGGGCCTGGGGGATTCCCCACTGGACCAGGAAGCCTCCCGTTGTGGGGGGGGCTTCCGCGGCTTGGATAGCCCTCCTATCTGAGACTTGTATCCGCGGACTCGAAGCAGAGACTCGAAGCCGCCCGCAAAAGAGGGGTGCCACCTGCCTCGGCTTGGGAAACTTGCTTCTCCAATACTCTCAGCCGGCCTGGAAAGGGGGGAGGGAGTAGCTCGGACCACCGCAGCTGCCGCTGATTGGGAGATCGCACGCCGCTCGGGGGTCTCACTGCAGCCGAGTCTCGCAGTCAGTCTAGCCAGCCCAGACTTTGGATAGCCCTCTGATCCGGGACTCGTAGCCGCGGACTTAAAGCCGAGACTCGAAGCCGCCCGCAAAAGAAGGGCGCCGCCTGCCTCGGCTTGGGGAACTTACTTCTCCGATACTCTCAGCCGGCCCGGGAAGGAGGGAGGGATTAGCTCGGACCGCCGCAGCTGCGGCCGCTCGGGGGTCTCGCCGCAGCCAAGTCTCGCAATCAGACTTGCCAGCCCAGACTTTGGATAGCCCTCTGATCCGAGACTTGTAGTCGCGGACTCGAAGCCGCCCGCAAAAGTGTGGCGCCGGCCGCCTTGGCTGGGAAGCTTGTCTCTCCGAGTCTCTCAGCCAGCCCCGGAAGGAGGGAGGGATTAGCTCAGACCGCCGCAGCTGAGGCCGCTCGGGGGTCTCGCCGCAGCCAAGACTCGGAATCAGACTTGCCAGCCCAGACTTTGGATAGCCCTCTGATCCGAGACTTGTAGTCGCGGACTCGAAGCCGCCCGCAAAAGTGTGGCGCCAGCCGCCTTGGCTGGGAAGCTTGTCTCTCCGAGTCCAGCAATACCTCTTTAAGGCTCAGTTCCTCCCCTCTCTAATGGCAAAAACAGTACCTGCCTCTCGGGGTTGTTTTTAGGATTAAATGAATTAGTGCATATACAGCACTGAACATGGGGTCTGGCAGAGAGTAACTGATAGCTGCTACTGCTATTATGGGGAGCAGTGAGACCTGAAGCTGGGGTCCTCCCTTGCCTCCCCCAATAGGATATGGGTATTTAGCAGGGATCATGTGTCACTCATCATTATCACTTCATTTAAAAACTGATATGCAGGGCCACGGTGGCTTAGCAGGCAAGAATCCTTGCCTGCCATGCCAGAGGACCCGGGTTCGATTCTCGGTGCCTGCCCATGTTAAAAAAAAAAAAAACTGATATGCAGGGCATGGTGGCTCAGCAGGCAGAGTTCTCACCTGCCATGCCCAAGACCTGGGTTCGATTCCCGGTGCCTGCCCATGCAAGAAAAAAACATCTGATGTGCAATGACAGTGCACAGGTGGTTCAGTGGTAGAATGCTCACTTTCCATGTGGGAGACCTGGGTTTGATCCCAGACCATGCACCCCCCCCAAAAAAAAAAACTGATGTGCAATGAGAACTTACCATGTGTCAGGCACTGTTCTAGGCCCGAGAAATACACCTAAGACAAACACATCTCCCTTTGCTCAGAGTCTAGCATTGCCCCAGCAAGCTGAGAGCACACAGAAGGCTCTCGAGAAATGCCTGCTGAATGAATGAATGAATAAATGAATGCTGGGAGCAAGTGAATCCTGCCTTCCCAACAGAGGTGTGGATTCAGCTGTGTGAATTACCAAGGCTTGTCTCAGGATGTTGGATTAGCATTGTCTTCCAATAAGGGCGATGTCATCCATCCGACAGATGGAGATGATAATATGTTCCTTGCAAGGCTGTTGAGTGGCTTAATTAACTAATATTATAAACTGCCCCCGAAACCACAGACAAATAGCAAGTAAAAATGCTTTGCACTATTAGTATTAATAATTTACTGTCCCCCTGTACTGGACTTTTTTTTTTTTACCATATGATTGTTACATTCTTTTTTTTTAAATTTTTTTTAAATTTATTTATTAATTAAAAAAATAAACAAAATAAAACAACATACATAATCAGTAATTCACAATATCATCACTTAGTTGCATATTTATCATTTCTTAGAACATTTGCATTAATTCAGAAAAGGAAATAAAAAGACAATAGAAAAAGAAATAAAACGAACACAGGAAAGGAAAAAAAAAGATTATACCTACTATACCCCTTACCCCTTGCTTTCATTGATCACTGGCATTTAAACTAAATTTATTTTAGCATTTGTTCCCCCTATTATTTTTTTTATTCCATATGTTCTCCTCGTCTGTTGACGAGGTAGATAAAAGGAGCATCAGACACAAGGTTTTCACAATCACAGTCACATTGTGACAGCTGTATCATTATTCAATCATCCTCAAGAAACATGGCTACTGGAACACAGCTCTACATTTTCAGGCAGTTCCTTCCAGCCTCTTCATTACATCTTGAATAACAAGATGATATCTACTTGATGCATAAGAGTAACCTCCAGGATAACCTCTAGACTCTGTTTGGAATCTCTCGGCCATTGACACCTTGTCTCATTTCACTCTTCCCCCTTTTGGTCGAGAAGGTTTTCTCAATCCCTTGATGCTAAGTCTCAGTTCATTCTAGGGTTTTTCTCAATCCCTTGATGCTGAGTCTCTGTTCATTCCAAGATCTCTGTCCCACGTTGCCAGGAAGGTCCATACCCCTGGGAGTCATGTCCCACGTAGAGACAGGTAGGGTGGTGAGACTGCTCGTTGTATTGGCTGGAGAGAGGGGCCACATCTGAGCAACAAAAGAGGCTCTCTTGGGGGTGACTCTTAGGCCTAAATTTTAAGTAGACTTGACCTATCCTTTGCGGGGCTACGTTTCATATGAACAACCCCCAAGACTGGGGGCTCTGCCTATAGCTTTGGTTGTCCACACTGCTTGTGAGAATATCAAGAATTCAACTTGGGGAAGTTGAATTTCTCCCCGTTCTCACCATTCCCTGAAGGGGGCTTTGCAGATACTTTTCCACTCACTGATCGAATCACTCTGGGATTCATCGGGGCATCAGTCTGGACAAACCAGCAAAATCTCATGTCCTACCTGAGATTCCAAGTACTTATGGCGTTCAATCAAACTATCTACATAAGTTATATTAGGAAATGCACTAGTCAAAATATAAATTTTGTAACTAATAAACATTTTTTGCTTTAGTCTCACACAGAAGGTGACATTTTAAAGTATTAATTACCATCTATTTTCATGTACTCGGCTTTTCAGATGTGCTTCTTGAAACAAGAAGAGGTAGAACCTAGTTTTGAGATAATTAACCCCTAGGTAAATATGATCTTCTCTTTTCCTCCTTACTGGGTATTTTAGTTTCCTAACCACTAAAACAAATGGGTTGGCTTAAAAACAGGAATTTATTGGCTCACAGTTTTAAAGGCTAGAAGGTTTGCTTCCTCCCAAGGTCAGTATCTTCTGGCTAGCTGGCAATCTTTGGGGTTCCTTCGTTTTTCCATCACATGGCATTGCATATGGTGGTGTCTTCTCCTTTCTCCTTCAGCTTCATTGACTTCTAGCTTCTGGCTGCTCCTTTGGCTTCTGTTTGTGTGTCCAATTTCCTTACTTTATATGGACTTCAGCCATATTATAGGATTAAGGCCCACTCTCATTCACTTTGGGCACACCTGAACTAATACCATCTTCAAAGTTTCAATTCACAAATTGGTTCAGACCCAGAGGACCTGAACGTGCCTTTTATGGGGGATATGATTCAATCCCTAACACTGGGTCTTTCCATTTTCCTCATACTTGGGTGAGTTGCCTTGCTTTGGGAATCTTGCTGTTGAGACAGTAACTTTCTCTCCTTGTATCTACCACTTAAGGCAAGTATTTCTACTAAAATCTTTCTGAGGCCTCATCTAAAAGGCCTGTAAAAAGTCAGAAGAACACAGCATGATCAGCTGTCTATTTGCATATGATTTAATGCCCCCATCTTCACCCATGCAGTTATACCTTGTTTCCGAAACCTTTGTCATTTCCATTTATACAGTTGTAGAAGTAGCAAAGAATTCAGAACATATTAGGGGTAGGTGGGAGGGAATGTTTGCTGAGCACCTTAGGCTTTTCAAATGTAACTTCATTTAATTCATTGGTTTGCAGTCTTGCTTGCACATTGGAGTCACCTGGGCAACTAAAAAATACTGATATAATTGGTCTGGGGGAGGAGGTGGCCTTGGAATCAGGATCTTTAAAAGATGCTAAGATGCAGTAAAATTGAAAGCTACATATCTCATCCTCATAACAATCCCATGAAGTGGTGCCCCAGGGAAACCAAGGTTTGGAGAGTTGGAGGAACGATATTCATCATAATATTCTTATTAACACAGGTGAACCTGGAAGGTTATCATGTTGAGTGAAATAAGCCAGATACAAAAGGAAAATATTTTATGCTCTCACCGATACAAATAATTGGAATACACAAATTCATAGAGTCAGAAACTAGAATACAGGTTATCAGAGGCGAGGGTAGCAGAAGGGAATGCAGAATGAATGTGTAATTGGTACCAGATTTCCGTTTGGGGTGATGGAAAAGTTTTGGACATGGCAGGTGGTGATGGCAGCACAACACTGTAAACATAATTAACAGCACTGAATTATATATTATGTTGTTTGAAAGGAGAAGTTTTCAGGTCGTATCTATATTACTAGAATAAAAATTTAAAAAACTCAAATAACACAAACACAACACAAATAGTGAATCCTAATATAAACTATGGATTCTAGTTAATAGTACAATTATAATGATATTCTTTCATCCATTGTAACCAAGGTACCATGCGAAAAGAAAGGGTTAATGATAGGAGGCGTATGTGGGAATTCTATTTTCTGTATGATTTTTCTATAAACCTATAGTTTCTCTAGTAAAAACAATGACATTAAAAGTTAATAGCTGATAATTTTGGCACTTATGTGCCACATACTGTGCTAAGCACAATTAATGTGTTTTTGCATTTAATTCTTGCAATAACTCTTTGAAGCAGGGATTATTACCGCCCCTTTTATAAATGAACAAACTGAGGCTCAGGGGTATGCTATCTGCCCAAGGACCCCAAAGTAGCAAGAGCTCGCCCACAGGGGAGAAAAGACTGTGCTTGGATTAGGAGCGGACTATGCTGGGAATTGAATTTTTTCCCCACCATGGGCAGGCACCGGGACTGGAACCAGGGTCTCTTGCGGGGTAGGTGAGAACTCTGCCACTGAGCCACCGTGGCCCGGGAATAGAATTTTGTTTCAAAACTTTTTTTTTTTTCCAGGATCCAATTTGTATGTTCCTTGGGGATCCTTTCTGTGTCCTTTCCAGTTTTCCTTTGGGCTCAGCAGCGTGCTGGGCTCTTAAAAGACACCTGGAAGATAGCAAGGCCTGGAGTGGAGTAATTAGGGTCAAGGGGCGGGGCTTTCCAGGATCTAAGGGCAAGACGTGGCCCCGCCCCAATCCAGATGGTGAATTGAAATGCTTCAGATGCTTTGAGCCACCAGCAAGAGATGGCTGACACATCATTCAAAGTCGGAGGGGGGAAAGAGTTAAAGGACTGAAGTAACAAGGTCAGTTCTGAATCAAGGAATGGCCACTGAGAAGCGGTAGGATCTCTCCGCGCCCTGGCTGGCCCCTCCTCCGTCCCCTCAGGGGCTCCCACGGCGGATCCTTGGACCTGGTTCCCGAGGGAGCAGAATAACCCTCGTGCCCATTCGGGGAGCAGGTGCACCAGGCCAGTGTGTCCGGTGGTGGCCTGAGGGACTTACGCTGGTCCCGAACTCGCCCTGAAGTAAAGGCGGCTCTCCCAGCTCTCCTGACGCAGACTGTGGGAGCACAGCCAAAGTGTGCTGACCCGGTGGGGATTACTGGCGATAGGATGCACGTGTGCAGCGCCCCAGACAAGGTGTGCTGCCCGGGCGGGGATTGCTGGCGATAGGATGCACGTGTGCAGTGCCCCAGACAAGGTGTGTTACCCGGGCGGGGATTGCTGGCGATAGGATGCATGTGTGCGGCGCCCCAGACAAGGTGTGCTGCCCGGGCGGGGATTGCTGGCGATAGGATGCACGTGTGCAGCGCCCCAGACGGTGGGGAAACTATTTCCCAGGTAAGAGGGGACGTTCATATGGGAGGATTCCTACGGCCCAAGACCAGAGGCCTGTGCAGAAAGGACTAGGGCGAGACCCTGCATTTTAGCCTGGAGCTATTCTCTGAAGTCACTGTGTGTCTAAACTCTACCGGTGTGCACTCACACAGGTTAATCTGCAAAGACTAGGAAAGGTGCTTTATTCTCTCTCTCTCCTTTTTTTTTTTTTTTGATTAGTTCCTGGCATTCAAGGAAAGCTCTATCATAACGCTAACTGGATACAAGCTTAAGAAACAGATGTCTCAGAGTCTAAATTCCAGCAATAACACATTAAAATATCAAAATGCCCAGGTTTCTACAATACATCACAAAACATACAAAGAAACAGGATGGCCCAGGAAAGACGATTAAAGCATTAGAAACCATCAGGGAGGGGGACCAGGCATGGGATATGCCAGACAGACTTAAGAAAAAAATTGGTCTTAAATATGCTCAAAGAGCTAAAGGAAAGCTTGGAAAAAGAACTAAAGGAGCAATGCCTTTGGAACTGGTGGGGTGTCCCTCCCTCTCTGCTTCCCTCTATTTTTTCCTTTCTCCTCCCTACCCTCTCTTCCTCTTTCCAATATATTTTTGTGCTCTGTGCCAGATACACAAGTCAGACAAGGGCTGCTAATGTAACATCCATCATTTGCCCACCAATATTGGAGCTTTGAATTAACCTGTAGAAGTCAGCCTGTGCTTTTTCTTTCTGTAAGATTAACTGAAGGCAGTGTGGGGAAATATTTACTGCACATCAAAGAACAGAAGGGTGACTAGATTTTGAGGGTTTTGTTTTTCCATCTGGGTGGTGGAAAGAGGAAGGGAATTTTATCATATTCATCCAGCCTACTGCACTCCCAAATAATGAGTAGTTTGGTGCCACATCATTTGAATGTAAATTCATTCACTTGTTCGTTCCATACCTGTTGAACTCCTATGGTGTGCCTGTATCTGGATGATGTAGATACATTAATAAATGAGGCAAAGCCCTTTGTCCAGGGAGACCTGGATGACGAGTGGAAGCAAGTCACACATGGATCTGGGGGAACAGCATTCTGGACAGAGGGAACAGCAACTGTAGAACCCCAAGGTGGGAAAGGAACTTGGTGGTTTAAGATGCTAGCAGGACAGACCTTATGATGGGATGAGTGGGGAGAGGGTCAGAGAGGTGGGCATGGCCAGATCATATAATGCCCTGTAGTCAGGATTAGCACTTTGAATGTTCCTCTCAGTTAGGTTTTAAGGGTAATGTTACGCTTCAGCTTACTTTAAAGGATTACTCTGGCTGCTGTTGGGAGAACAGGCTATAGAGGACAGGAGTGGAATCCTGGAGATGAGCTAGGAAGTATTGAAACATTCCAGGTGAAAGATGGTGGTTGTTTGAACCAGGGGAAAACAATGGTGGTGGGTGGAAGTGGTTGCATTTGGCATCTATTTTGAAAGTTGGTCCTACAGGACTTGCTGATTGATTCACCATGTTGGATGAAGGAAAGAAAGAAATAAAAATTGACTCATGCTTTTTTTTTGTTTGTTGGTTTTTTAGCCTGAATGAATTAGGGTATTATCTCTTGAGATTGATAAGACGAAGGGGAAGCAGTCCATATTTAATGAAGTTTGGAAAACATTTTCTTTTTAGGAGCATATTAAAGGTTTTGAGATATCCTGCAATAAAGTCATCTGCTTAACTTTGCTTAACTCAGCACTTCCTAAACTTACTTGATCAAGTAATTCTGTCTTTGCTCTTGTAGAATATGTAGTTAAGAGCCTGCAGACTCTCCTTGAATACCATATGTTATACTGTTAGAGTCTTCCAGGAAGTGATTGTGTCTTCCCAGGTTGGAAAAGCAACTTGTAGCCATGCGGTTTTCTAAATTCCGATGAATGTGCTTCCACTCCCACCTTCAAACACTTCCCTTGCTCAAGTCACCATCCTTTTCCATCTAACTGCTTCCAGGCTAACCCAAGTATATTCTTCATACAAAAATCAGAGAGAGTTAACAGGAGAATCCAATTGTCCCACTCTCTTCCATAAGACCCTCAGTGGCCCCCCATTGCTTTCAGAACGAAGACCAAATGCTTCACTATTGTTGTGCCACGCCCTTCACAGTCTGGCTTCTGCCTGCCTTCCCAGTCAACCTTACTCTCTGTGCTCTAGTTAAACTCAATTTCTTTAGGGCTTCATGCTCTCTCTGACCTCCGTGCCTTCACACATGCTCTTGCCTCTACCTAGAATACTCTCCCACCTTTTTTTTTTTTAATTTTTTAATTGGGAAATATAACATATACAAAAAAAGCAATACATTTCAAGGTTCATTGTAGCAAGTAGTTATAGAACAGATGTCAGAGTTTGCTGTGGGTTATAGTTCCACAATTTTAGTTTTGCTTTTTTTTTCTAGCTGCTCCAAGATAATGGAGACTAAAAGAAATATCAGTATAATGATACGAGCAGTTATACTCATTTGTTAAACCCTATCTTCTCTGTTATAACTCCTCCTTCTCCTTTGATCCTTCTCCTAACTTTGAGGGGTATTTGGGCTAACCCCATTCTAACTTTTTCATGTTGGGAAGGGCTTTTGATAGTATGGGATGGGGGAATGGAACTAGCTGATGTTCTTGGCGAGGCTGGGCCCTCTGGGTTTCAGGACTTATCTGGCCTAGGAACCCATCTGGAGATTCTCTCAATTCTATTTGAACTCTCTCAGACACTGATACCTTATTTGTTACACTTCTTCCCCCCCCCCACCCCCTTTTGTTTAGCATGGCATTGTCGGTCCCACAGTGTGAGTGCCAGGCTCATCCCTGGGAGTCATGTACCATGTTGCCAGGGAGACTTTCACCCCCAAATGTCGTGTCCTGTGGGGGTGGGGGGTGGGTAATGATTTTCCTTGCAGAGTTGGGCTTAAAGAGAGAGAGGCCACATCTGATTAACAAACATCTACCTCCTTTTATTCGACCTTTAAACATCCTCTTGAATGGCCCCCCTTTTGGAGGAACCTCCTTGACTCCTCAGATTTGGGCTAGGCATTTCTCCTTTGCTCTCAGGGTCCTTCTAGTTTTTATAACATTTATAACATGCTACCTTTGTTTATTTGTTTCTCTCTCCTGCCCAGAGTTGAGTTCCATGGAAGCATGGCTGATTGACTTGTTTCCTGTTAAAACTCCAGTGCCTATCTCTATGCCTGGCATAGAGGAGTAGATGCATTGTAAAGCTTTTTTGGGTGAATGCATACAGGAGTAGATGCAGCTATCTGGATCCCTAGCAAGAGAAATCTGCAGATGGTTTTCCGCATTTTAGAACTGGATAGAGGCATCCTGATCTTAGAAGGTCACTGAATCTCTCTCCCTGTCTTTAATCTGAATTCTACTTACATCAATACTCTGATGGCAGACAGTGAGGCTGGCAGTCATGGACATTGATCTAAACATTATTTCAATTCAGGAAACACTTACTGAGCACCTACAACGTGAAAGCACCAAGCTAGGGGCTGGGAATTCAGAAATGACTAGGGCAGGATTCCTGCCTGGAGGAAAATAAACTCACCAATAGAGTTGAGGGAAGAAAGTGCTGCAACGGAGATGTGTAGAGCATTTTATGAGAGCATGGAAGAAGGAGCAGTTAGCTCGGCCTCGAGTAGGGGTGTTGAAGAAGCTATAGGAAAAAAAAGTAATATTAATCTGGACCTTGAGAGGTAACTAGGGATTTGCCAGCCAAGGATATATAAGGATGGGAATGTACAGGGAGGATGCCTACACCAAGGAAAGAACATTAAGTTGAGGGTGTTGGTGGCAAGTTTGGGGACCAGTTAATTGTTTGACTGCAGGATCTAACCATGGCTGAGACTAAGTCTAAAATTAGGGTGCTTTGGCCTGTGTGTAGAAGAAAGGTCTAACACATTAGGAAAAAAATCACGTTGCATCACAAGAAGTCCTATTGAAATTAGTAGCTAGTTCAGCAGCTCAGCTTGAATTCTTTTTTTTTTTTGCATGAAAGATGTCAAAGAGAATTTATTTAGCTTTGTGAGCCTTTACTTACACAATAATAACATACTCTTGGCACAGAAAGATCTTATTAATAAGTTTCATAAACTGCTTTAATAAGGTAAATCTTTAGGTTGATTTTATGAAGTTTTCATACATTAAGTTTGAGAAAGTTACTGCGTTATCACAATTTGCATACGTGATCACAATCAAAACACTAAAAATAAACCACAGAAAATGACATTTTCACACCTACCAACTGCAATTTCCAGTCAAACACTTATTCCTATGCTATATTCACTGAACTCTTCATTTATTTTCCATTTTATATTGTTTCACATTTTTTCTGAATGTAGATTACAAGTAATAATCTTTTGCATTATCTCCCCAGTCTCAATACCACAAAGTCATGTTTCGCCTTGGCTATATTTTTATCCTTTAAATGGTATATGCTTATTGGGCAGGCAATGGTGGCTCAGTGGCAGTTCTTGCCTGCCATGCTGGAGACCTAGGTTCAATTTCCAGTGCCTGCCCATGTTAAAAAAAAAAAAAAAGAAAGAAAAGAAAAGAAAATAGCATATGCTTATTAAGCCAGTTATACTCCAGTAACCTTGTCAATGTAAAAACATTAAAGAATTGAGAGCAAATAATGGAGTCATTATTTCACAGATCCTAATCAGCAGCAATTCTGTCTGATAAATTCTTTCTATCCCTAAACAGCACCGGAAAGGAAAGTGAAATTAGGTGAAACCTATGATATTTTACCAGACACCATCATGTGCTTTCAATAGTTCAACAGGAGTAAAACTTGATAAGAGTAAGTTAATAGAATAGCATTTAAAAATGTAACGTTAATAATTATAAAGCTTATAAATACTTAGGTAAACTTGTGGAGAAGCTGACCAAGATATATAAATTAGGAGATACAAGTATCCATCTAAATTTTCTTTCATTTTTTTACAGAATATTTTATTAAAGTTGTTTAATGTACAATAGACCATTTGTCATTTGGAAATCCCTTTATTGTGAAAATAATTATTTTCTTTGATGATAAACAGTAGCCCTGTCAGTGATTATTCTGGACCTCCACGTTGGATAAATTCCATTTCTTCTTGAGACATAGGTTTCCTTCTGTATTTCTGAGGTAATGATTTTATTATTTCTGCAGTATCTGGAGGACCCTGATGAATCAGCAACTCTGGTGATTTACTTCCCACAGAATGCTGTGAAATTGCAGATGAGTGAGGTGGTATTCCCGCTGATCTCAAAGCTTCTGATACACTGCGTTTAGGGCTGTCTGTCCTGTCAGGGAACCTTATTAATGGAGTATGTGGCTTGACTACCTGTGTGGCCCTGCTGGCAGACGTCATCTTGCTCCCCATCATGACCCCTGATGAAGCAGCAGCTTCCGGGCGCGCGTGACCCTGGCGCTAACAGGATCTCTCAGCTTGAATTCTTGAACCAAGAATTCAAGTTTCTCCATATTTCTACATTTCCACATTGCCATTCCATGAACGATTTGAGAATGTGCTCGCCCCTATTTGTGTGCGTGTGTGTATTTATATTATCAGTGAAGGACATATTTCCTAGACACCCCGCCAGCATCCTTCTCCCCAGATCCCATTGGTCATTATTACATCACATTCCTGAAACCAAGCAAGTCCGGCAGAGGGAAATGGGCCTGCCGTGACTGACTTCCACCATTCAAGATTCACACCCCCACCTGGGCCAGGGAGGGGCACCCGAAGCTCGTGGCTGCTCAACAGATGGACAAAAAATCAGGGTTCAGTTAATAAGGAAGAAGAGATGGGAGGGCAGTGGGGCAGAGAGCTCATTTGGCCACCATGGTGACCTGGAAATCTTCGCTGGGCTGCTACTCAGCTCCAGCCCAGTGTAGCCACCTAGGAGTGGGGCCTGGTATTGCCAGACATTGCAATTAAAAAATAAAAATCCAGAACCGGAGTTTCAAACATGAAATCTTGTGATTTCTCCATGTAGGCAACGAATTCAAATACAAAGCAATGTGTTCAATCTGAACAAAATGCTCCTACAGACCCTGTTTGAGGGTACGTGAAATCAGCCAGAGAGTCTAAAGGGAAAGACCCTCCTGCCTTCCCAGTTATCTTCTCTCCTCCAGGAATAAATGTTAGCAGCTTAGTATGCATCATTCCTTTTATTTTTCTATGATCTTACATATACACATAAGTACATGAATGTGGTTTGTTTTGGGGGGATATGAGTTTGTGTTTAGCTTCAGTGGGATCTAACTATGCATATTGTTTTATGACAAGCTAGTTTCATTTAATGGTAGGTCTCAGAGATCTTTCCATGTCTGTGCAAAGAGATTCACAAATGATGAGTGTGTGAGCAGGGGAGAGAGAGAGAGAGGCATGGCAGTTTTCAGTTGTGCCTTTTAAGAAAACACTGTTCCATTGACGGGCAAGTGACATCGCCTGGCACTTCTGTGTGAAAAACCCCTTATGGGAATTCCTTTGCATCTGGAAGACGTGGTGTCCTTGTAATGTATCTACTTGACTCGGCTGTACTGTGTTTCCCGCAGCCCCTTTCTTGGACCTTTCCAGACAGCGTGGGCCAGGCGAGGGTTCTCGGGAGGTGTAGGAGGGGCAGAAGGGAAGCAGCGAGCCATGTGGGAGCTCACTGTTGGTGCTGTCTTCTGACTCGCTGCTGGTGACAAGCAGCAGCCTGGCCTTCCCTGCGTCCTCTTCCAGCAGCTCTGACTCATGCCAGGTGTATGCTTTGCCCCATGACGAAGGACACCCATGCCACCCATACCAGAGGCAACAGGAATGGTCAGAGTTTCTGACAATAACAGCAACAAATAGCAAGAACAACAAGAAATACTTACGAAGGGCTTGTAAGGATCAGGACTGTGCCAAATATTTTAGGCGTGCTATCTTATTTAATCCTCACAATAATTCACTGAGCCGGGACTATTGTCCCCATTTTATATATGGAGAAGTAGGTTCAGAGAGGTTTAAGTACCTGGCCTGCCATCACAGAGACTGGTCCAGCCTGGGTGCTTGTCTAGGTTTGTCTGACTTCAGAACCTGGGCCTTAAACCATTATATCATGCTGTTCCCCTCAAAATCTAACTGTAGCCAGACCTAACATTAAAGAATATATTTTACAGATGTCCTGAAATGTGAACATCGGGTGACCCTTTCCCTGCAGAAGCAGAGGAGAGAGGGTGCTGGCTTTGGAAACAGGATGTGCTTTCAACGTGATAATGACTCTGGGGGTCCGGTGAGCAAGCAGGGGTGGCGTTTTCACTGATTCATAAAACATGCCCCCTGCTTGGCTTCCTTCCAGAAGCCATCAGGTAGGCAACATGCTGTCTGTTCTTTGAACAGAGGGAGATGACATGGCTATTCCCAGGAAAGGTTGACTGAGATGGCTTGGACCCCACCCCCCACCCCCTACACTGCTTCTCTGCCAATCACCCTCTTTGGCCCCACGGGGTGCCTGTTTTGCAGGGGGCTGTGAGGGGTTAAGGGGTGCAGGATGTGGTTTGATGGTCAGGGGAGAATCCTTTGTGTGTCACAGGGTTCAGGATGTGTACTCTGGGTGTGTACTGCATTGCTTTCGGTAGCTCAGAACTTTACATACAGTTGAATCACTTAGTTACTCCTCCTCTCAAATGCCCAGCCTGCTGATTCTGGCAGGAAGAGTGTATTCGTTTGGGGCTATTGTGCGTCTAATACCTCTCTAACATTGGCTAATCTACCTCTGAACAAGAAGAGAAGGCAGGTCATTGCCCGAGAATCTTCAATGGGCAGCATCCTCGGAGAATTTAATGGCATTGGATCCATTGTATTTAGTTTTTGCAGTTACCTTGCAATAATGGTCAGCTTCCATTATTCTGTTAGAACTTGTATGTTAGGGTGTTTTCTAAGCAAAAAGAATGAGTCAATTTAAAGGAAGACATGAAAGTGCAGATGGTGGTGGGGAAATATTGTGAAGGTGATAAGAAGACTGAATTCTCTGAGACAGTGATTGGGAACCAACCAAGTGATGTTATTTTTTTTATTCCAGTTCCATTGCTATACCTAGTTCAAGTTCAAATACATAATAGTAGGTGTCCAATAAATATTTGTTGAATGAATGAATGAATCCTTCAAGCAGTCTCAGCAGTCTATACCAGTACAAAGCTACCTCCCACCTGGAACTTACAGCAGTGGTTCTGTCGGTGCTCATTCCATAAACATTTTGGGGCGTACCATCTGTGTGCCTGGCACCAAAAATGGAGCGGTCAACAAGATGCCAAATATCGGGCAATTCAATGAGTAGATCATGCTTATGTTTTTATTATACAACTTTTATGATAATATATGCTTTTAATATGTAGGCCCTATTTTCCATATTAATTCTGAGCCTCCTTGAAGCCAGGGTCCATGTGGGATAATGAGAACATTAGAGAAAACAAGAATGAAAAAGAAAAAGAAACAACCAAAATGGTGATACAGCGATCCCTACACTGTCCTACTTGGCAGCTACTGGTTACACATGATAATTGAGCACTTGAAATATGTCCAGTATGAACTAAGATAGGCTGTAAATGTAAAGTACATGCTGGATTTTAAAGACTTAGTGTGAATTGTAGAATGTAAATCACGTTATTTAAAATTCTTTACGTTGTAACGTACTGAAATTGCATTTGGGATATATTGGGTTGTGGGCTGGTTTTGATCAGATTATCTGCACGGAGATGTGACACACCCAATTGTGGGTATAATCTTTGGATTAGATGGAGATGTGATTCCACCCATTCCAGGTGATGTTAGTTTACTGGACTCGTTTAAAAGAGAAAACATTTTGGAGACAGTTAGAAATGACAGAAATGGCGGAAACCTCATTTCTGAAATGACAGAAATGTTTCAGAATTCAGAAATGACAGAGCTGAAGGAGTCTACAGAAATGGCAGAGCCGACAGAAACTTCAGAGCAGAGCTGACAGAGAACAGAGACATGGATGTTTGGAGATGCTTAGATGCAAGTATCATGAGATGTTGAGCAAGCCAGAACCTGGAGAGAGCCAAGGGAAGCCAAGAGATGAAAGCCAGCCCTGGAGAAGCAAAGTGAAGAACCCTCATAGGTACAGAGGTGGAAAGCAACTGGCCCCGGGAGCAAGGGAGCAGCAGATGCCAGCCACGTGACTTCCCAGCTGACAGAGGTGCCAGCGGACCCACTGAGTCTCCTTGAATTAAGGTATCTTTACTGGATGTCTTAGTTTGGATGCTTTCATAGGCTTAGAACAGTAAACTTGTAACTTTTTAAATCCCCCTTTTTAATTTGAGTTCTGGTATATGCATTCTGGTAACTTGCAAATTAACACATAGGTTGTATTAAATATATTATTAAAATTGATTTTGCCTTTTTTTTTTTTACTTTTTAATGTGACTATTAGAAAATTAAAAATTACAGACATGGCTTACTGTCTGTTTGTACCGGACAGTTCTGTTTGATAGATGGTGAGGCCCAGGAGGGCAGAAGCCCTATCTTTCTGGTTCCCACTGTATCTCCACCATCTAACACAATACTTGGCACATAGCAGGTGCTCAGTTAGTTTTCGTGAAACCAGATTTGTCATGTGGGTCATGCAAAGGCTTATCAGTTTCCTCAGCAATTGGCATTGTATCCAGTTGTCATTGCTATTTCTAGGGTATTGCTATTTTTTCTGTAAATCTTTAAGGATCCTACTTTTTTTTTTAGAGCGCTTCAGATAATGATTAAAATTAAATTTAACAAGCCAGTTATTGCAGGTCAGTTAAATGCCACTTTATGATTTAAAACCTACTTATTCAGATTAACAGTCATGAAATGGTTTTATTACCCTTTTTGGGTAATATTGTTGAAAACATATTTTCAATTATTCAAAACTTCATTTTATACCCACTGATACATCAAACAAATCCTTTGAATTTAAGATAGACTGTTTTGAAAAATTTCCTTTGATCATCTACACACTGATATATTATGAAAAACAAACAGATATAATTTATTTAGAAGCAAACAGGGTTCTACAGACAATTAATATAAGGCGATGAGAAAGTAGACTGATGAACTTGACTAAATAGTGAGCTCACATTTAAGTATCATTTTTTTTAATATTGAGATAAAATTCACATACCGTGAAATTCATCCTTTTACAGTATAAAATTCGGTGGGTTTTAGAATGTTATCAGAGCTGTACAACTATCACTACTATCTAAATTCAGAACATTTTCATCATCCTCAAAAGAATCCCCATACCTATTAGCTGTCCCCCCTCATTCCCCCTACTTACAGCTACTAATCTTTCTTTCTCTATGGGTTTGCTTATTCTAGATGTTTCTTATAAATGGAATAATATGATATGTGACTTGTTGTACCTGGCCTCTTTCCCTTTGCATAATGTTTTCAAGGTTCATCCATATTTTAGCATGAATCAGTTCTTCATTCCTTTTTATTACCAAATAGTCCATTGTTTGAATAGAGCATGGTTTACGGATCCATTCACCAATTTATGAACATTTTTGTTTCCACTTTTGGAGATTAGGAATAATGTTGCTCTGAACATTTTTCTGCAAGTGTTTGTGTTAACATTTGTTTTCAGTTCTCTTGAGTACATTGTTAGGAGTGGAATTGCTGGGTCATATGGGAACTCTATGTCTAGAACTGTCAAACTGTTTTCCAGAGTAGGTGCACAGTTTTATAGTCCCACCAGCAATGTGTTCGAGTTCCAATTTCTCCACATCCTTGCCAACACTTGTCATTATTCATGTTTTTAATCATAACCATCCTAATTGTGAAGGCATATCTCACTGTAGTGTTAATTTGCTTTTCCCTAATGACTAATGATGTGAAGCACCTCTTCATGTGCTTATTGACCGTTTGTATATCTTTGCAAAAATGTCTATTCAAATCGCTTGCTTATTTTTAGAAATTTTTTTTTGTCTTTGTTGTTGATTTGTAAGAGTTCTTTCCATATGCTGGATACAAGTCCCTTTACTGATAGATGATTTGAAAATATGTTTTCCCATTCTGAGTTGATGATGTCCTTTGAAACACAGAATTAAAAAAAAAAGTGATGAAGTCTAATTTACCTATTTTTTCTTTTGTTGCATGTGCTTTTGGTGTCTAAGAAACTATCCAAGACCACAAAGAGTTACACCTATGATTCCTCCCAAGGTTTTATAGTTTTAGTGCCTGTATTTAGGCCTGTGATCCTTTTTGAGTCAATTTTGGTATGTTGTGAGGTGGAGTGCAGCCTCATTCTTTTCATGTCAGTATTCAGGTGTCCATATACCATTTGTTCAAGAGTACTATTCCTTTTAAATTATGCAGTTTATAGCATGGATCCCACATAGTGTGTACATGTACGAATAATGACCACAGATATTGAGAGCTTATTATTTAGCAGGTGTTCTGAATATTTAGTGGTCACAGCGTTCCTATGAGGGGGTGTCACTATTATCCCCATTATTTTTAGGAGAGAACTGGAAAATAGGGAGATTAAGCAACCTGTCCCAGGACAAATAGCGAGCAAGGAATTCAAGTCCTGTGCTTTATTTTTATTTATTTATTTTTGCCTTTTGGATTTTTTTTTTTTTTTTTTTTTTTTACTTTTTTGTTGTGAAATATAAAATATATGCAAGAAACTGATAAATTTCAAAGTACATTTTAGCAAGTAGCTTTAGAAGAAATTTCAAAGTATAGTGTGGGTTACAGTTTCAAAATCTCAGGTCTTTCCTTCTAGCTGCTCTAAGACACTGGAGACTAAAGAGAAATATCAACATAATGGTTCAGAAGTCACACTCATTTGTTAAATCCTTTATTTTCCACGACAACTCTTCCTTCTCCTATGATCCTTCTTCCAATCTTTAGGGATATTTGGCAATGACCTTTCAAACTTCTTCACGTTGGAAAGGGTTTGTCAACAGTATGGGGTAGAGGCATGCAACTGGTTGATGCTCTTGAGAGACTGGTGCCCTCTGGGTTTCAGGGCTTATCTAGCCCAGGAACCATCTGGAGTTTATAGATTTCTGAAAAGTAAACGTAGTGAGGGAGTTTTATAGAGTCCCAGATAGAGTCCTGAGTACTCTTTAGGGTTTACAGGAATACTGTTGGTTGGGGTTTGGTATATTATGGCAGTTAGAAATATCTAGCCGAAGCTTGCATAAGAACAACTTCAACTCTGTTTGAAGTATCCTAGCCATTGACACCTTATTTTGTTATGTTTCTTTTCTCCCTTTTGGTCAAGAACTCATTGTTGATCCATAATGCCAGGGCCAGGTTCATCCCTGGGAGTCATGTCCCACGTTGTCAAGGAGACCTTGCACCTCTGATCATCATGTCCCATGTAGGGGGGAGGGTAATGATTTTCCTTGCAGAGTTAGGCTTAGAGAGAGAGGCCACATCTGAGCAACAAAAGAAGTAACTCTTAGGCATAACTATAGGCAGACTTATAGGCATAACTATAGCTTCTCCATTACAGAAGTAAGTTTCAGAAGAGTAAGCCTCAAGATCAAGGGCTTGGCCTATTAACGTGGGAGTCCCTAATGTTTGAGACAGTATCAGAGGTTTCCCCAGTGGTAAAGTCTAATAATTTCGTATTTTTTTCTCCCATCCTTCAAGGGACGTTGCTAATGCTTTTGGATTATCTGCTTAACATCCTCTGGGATTTATGTGGGTATTAAATTAAACTATGCAGAATGACAAGTGCTCATTCCTGTTTTGGGCTCCATGTGTTTGGGTTGTTTAAAGGAGCTGTCCAGACAGGATGAGTTAGATTATGTGCTACAGAAAATTTAGGTTTTGGACAAAATAAACCTCTATTTCTTTGGTTTCATAGACCAGGTGAAGCTCTAAAATACAGACAATGTCATCCTTATCCCCGTATTATGATTTACCTTACTTCTGACCCTATCAGCTTCATTCTTATCTCTAATTGGAGCCTGATCTCTTGTTTGGTTTCTTTAACAGTTGCTGTATGTGGCACTGCTGATTTCCAGCCTGCAGAACTCCTTCTCTGAGCTGTAGGTGTCACACAGGTAGCCAAAGCTCCAGGGAGATACCAGGTTATACATATATAAACAGCCTCTCAAAGTCTAGAAGTAGCATTTACAGCTCCAGGCTAAATGTGTCTACTATAGGAGTTAACAATCTAGACCTCAATTTTCTTATAAGTATTTTCTAAAAGAGACCGTACAATATTTGTTTTTGTGTTTGTTTGCTTGTGTCTGGTTTATTTTACACCATATAAAGTCCCTAAGACTCATTCACTTCATTATATGTCTCACAGGTTTCTATCTTTTTAAAACTTATTTGTATATTTGATTTGTATAATATGGGTACGAAACTTTTGTTAGTGATATGTATTGCAGATATCTTCCCACACCTGTGGTTTGTCTTTTCACTTTGTTTTTGTTTTTTTTTGGCACGGGCAGGCACTGGGACTCGAACCCAGGTCTCCGGCATGGCAGGTGAGGATCTTTTCACCTTTTCATTGAGTTTTTTTTTTTTTTAATTGTGGTAGAATACACATCACATAAAATTTATTTATTTTTAAATGGCTTTAAAATGTACAATTTGAGGGCTTGAAGTTCACTCATAATGTTGTACAAACATCACCACATTTTCCAGAACTTTTTATATCAACCCAAAAGGAAAAACTTCGTATACACATTAACTAGTTGCTCCCAACCCCTGACAACCACTAATCTGCTTTCTTTCTCTCTGAATTTGTCTGTTCTGAACATTTTTTTATAAATGGAGTCAGACAACAAGCGGCCCTTTGTGTCTGGCTTCTTTCACTTGGCATAATGTTTTTAAGGTTTTTCCGTGTTGTAGCCTTGGCCCAGGGCTTCATTCTCTTTATGAGTCATTAGAGTAATTCAAATCAAAACCTCAGTGAGATACGACTTCATACACTGGGATCATGATGATGATGATAATAATAAAAATAATAATAATAATAATAAGGAAGCTAACAAGTATTGATAAGGATGTGGAGAAATTGGAATCCTCAACCCTGCAGGTGGGATATGAAATGCTGCAGCTACTGTGGAAAACAGTTTGGCAGTTTCTCAATATCTTATTGATGAGTTTTGATGAAGAGAAGTTTTCAGCTTTAATGAAGTCTAATTTATCAATCATTTCAATTGCTTAGTGCTTTTTACATCTTACTGGAAAAACCTTTGCCTAAAGCAGGTTTATCCTTCTGAGGCGTTGTGGTTTTACCTTTACTTTTAAGTCTGCTGTTCATCTTGAATTTACATTTGTGTGAATGTAATTGGGTGAAGCAAGATTTTTTTTCCCCATATGGATTTCCATTGACTGAGCTCCAGTTTTTTGAAAATACTGTCTCTCCATACTGCACTGCAATGGTCTCTTAATCATAAATCAAGTAGCTTTATGTTGTGGGTCTCTTTGTGGACTCCCTACTATTGATCCATTTGCCTATCTTACACAATTCTCTTACTGTTGATCTATTTGCCTACCCTTACACTATTACTCCACTGCCTTAATTACCATAGCTTAATCATAAGTCTTAATATCTGGAAGTATATATCTTCCGACTTAGTTTATCATCAGGATTGCTGTGGATATTCTTGATCCTTTTTATTTCCCCTTAAACTGTAGAACCAGCTTATCATTTCCCACAAACAAGAGGTGTGGATCTGGAGATGTTTAGGGTTTCATGAAATCTCCAGAAAATTTAGGGATACTGACTTCTTAATAGCACTGAGTCTTCCAATCTGCATACATTATTTATTCCTGCATTTAATTAGATCTTATATTAGTCAGGGTCCGGTGAGGAGACAGAAACCAAACCAGTAATTTTAACAAGAAATATTTAATATAAAATTTTAATTAGTTCAACTAGTGAAAAAAGTGGCTAACTACTGAAAAGGGTAAAAGGGGGTGGGAGCCGGGTTTACAGAAGAAGCAACTGCAAAAAGCAGCACCTACCTCCAGGGCTGAGGGATAGGGACTGAAGAAGATACTGGAAGCTTACAAAGTCTCTCTTCCCACCACCAAGGCTGGAGACACGGATTCTTTGGAGAGGTTGTAGCTGCCGGAGGACCGTGCCATCCCTACCATGGTAATAAAGCAGGAGCGTGTGGGCCGCAGCTGATTTTGTAGGAGCGGTCTTCCACTGGGCAGTGGAGAAAGTTGCCCGATGGCACGGGAACAGCACCTGGTCTCGAGGACTTCTAATATGTGAATAAAATGGTGACGGTGAACATTCTTTTTTTTTTTTTTATCTATTATAAATGGTACTGTACTTTTTTTTTTCTTTCATGGGCAGGCACTGGGAACCGAACCCGGGTCTCTGGCATGGCAGGCGAGAACTCTGCCTGCTGAGCCACTGTGGCTTGCCCTGTACTTTTTTTTAGTTGAGAAATCTTCACACACATTCCACCCATGGTGTACAATCAATGGCTCACAATATCATCACATAGTTGTGTATTCATCACCATGATCATTTTTTAGAACATTTGCATTAATCCAGAAAAAGAAAAAAAAGAAAAAGCTCATACACACCATACCCCTGACCCTCCCTCTCACTGACCACTAGCATTTCCATCTACAATCTATTTTACCCATTGTCCCCTCACCATTATTTATTTATTTACTTATTTTATCCATATTTTTTACTCACCTGTCCATACCCTGGATATAAGGAGCATCAGACATAAGGTTTTCACAGTCACACAGTTACATTGTAAAAGTTATATCTTTATATAATTGTCTTCAAGAATCTAGGCTACTGGAAAACAAAACAAAACAAAAAACAAACAAAACAAAGGAATCTAGGCTACTGGAACACAGCTCAACAGTTTCAGGCACTTCCCTCTAGCCACTCCAATACATCATAAACTAAACAGGGGATATCTATATCATGCATAAGAATAACTTCCAGGATAACCTCTCAACTCTGTTCTCAGCCCCTGAAACTTTATTTTGTCTCACTTCTCTCTTCCTCCTTTTGGTCAAGAAGACTTTCTCCAAGAAACGAATCCCATTTACAATCGCAACTAAAAGAATAAAATACCCAGGAATAAATTTAACCAAAGAGACAAAAAACCTATATAAAGAAAACTACAAAAAACTGCTAAAAGAAATCACAGAAGACCTAAATAGATGGAAGGGCATACCGTGTTCATGGATTGGAAGACTAAATACAATTAAGATGTCAATCCTACCTAAACTGATCTACAGATTCAATGCAATACCAATCAAAATCCCAACAACTTATTTTTCAGAATTAGAAAAACCAATAAGCAAATTCATCTGGAAGGGCAGGGTGCCCGGAATTGCTAAAAACATCTTGAGGAAAAAAAACGAAGCTGGAGGTCTCGCGCTGCCGGACTTTAAGGCATATTATGAAGCCACAGTGGTCAAAACAGCATGGTATTGGCATAAAGATAGATATATTGACCAATGGAATCAAATAGAGTGCTCAGATATAGACCCTCTCATCTATGGACATTTGATCTTTGATAAGGCAGTCAAGCCAACTCACCTGGGACAGAACAGTCTCTTCAATAAATAGTGCCTAGAGAACTGGATATCCATATGTAAAAGAATGAAAGAAGACCCGCATCTCACACCTTATACAAAAGTTAACTCAAAATGGATCAAAGATCTAAACATTAGGTCTAAGACCATAAAACAGTTAGAGGAAAATGTAGGGAGATATCTTATGAATCTTACAACTGGAGGTGGTTTTATGGACCTTAAACCTAAAGCAAGAGCACTGAAGAAAGAAATAAATAAATGGGAGCTCCTCAAAATTAAACACTTTTGTGCATCAAAGAACTTCATCAAGAAAGTAGAAAGACAGCCTACACAATGGGAGATAATATTTGGAAATGACATATCAGATAAAGGTCTAGTATCCAGAATATATAAAGAGATTGTTCAACTCAACAACACAAAGACAGCCAACCCAATTACAAAATGGGAAAAAGACTTGAACAGACACCTACCAGAAGAGGAAATACGGATCGCCAAGAGGCACATGAAGAAATGCTCAATGTCCCTGGCCATTAGAGAAATGCAAATCAAAACCACAATGAGATATTATCTCACACCCACCAGAATGGCCATTATCAACAAAACAGAAAATGACAAGTGCTGGAGAGGATGCAGAGAAAGAGGCACACTTATCCACTGTTGGTGGGAATGTCAAATGGTGCAACCACTGTGGAAGGCAGTTTGGTGGTTCCTCAAAAAGCTGAATATAGAATTGCCATACGACCCAGCAATACCATTGCTAGGTATCTACTCAAAGGACTTAAGGGCAAAGACACAGACGGACATTTGCACACCAATGTTTATAGCAGTGTTATTTACAATTGCAAAGAGATGGAAACAGCCAAAATGTCCATCAACAGAAGAATGGCTAAATAAACTGTGGTATATACGTACGATGGAATATTATGCAACTTTAAGACAAGATAAACTTATGAGGCATGTAATAACATGGTGGACCTAGAGAATATTATGCTGAGTGAGTCCAGCCAAAAACTAAAGGACAAATACTGTATGGTCCCACTGATGTGAATGGACATTCAAGAATAAACTTGAAATATGTCATTGGTAACAGAGTCCAGCAGGAGTTAGAAACAGGGTAAGATAATGGGTAATTGGAGTGGAAGGGATACAGAGTGTGCAACAGGAGTAGATACAAAAACTCAAAAATGGACAGCACAATAATACCTAATTGTAAAGTAATCATGTTAAAACACTGAATGAAGCTGCATCTGAGCTAAAAAAAAAAAAAAAAAAAGAAGACTTTCTCAATCTCTGATGCCAGGTCCCAGTTTATCCCAGGCTTTCTGTCCCACATTGCCAGGGAGATTTACTCCCCTAGAAGTCATGTCCCACATAGGAGGGTGGGCACTGAGTTCACCTGTTGAGTTGGCTTAGAGAGAGAGGCCACATCTGAGCAACAAAAGGTTCTCTGGGGGTGACTCTTAGGCCTAGTTTTAAGTAGGCTTAGCCTATCTTTGCAGGGTTAAATTTCACAGGGGTGAACTCCAAGATTAAGCACTCAGCCTATTGATCTGGTTGTCCCCACTGCTTGCAAGAATATCAGAAATTCTCCAAATGGGGAAATTGAATATTTCCTCATTTCTCACCATTCCCCAAGGGGACTGTGCTGGTTTGAAATGAGGTATGTCCCCTAGAAAAGCCATGTTTTAATCCTAATCCCATTTTGTAAAGGCACCCATTTCTTCTAATCCCTATTCAGTATTGTATGTTTGAAACTGTAATTAGATAATCTCCCTGAATATATGATTTAATCGAGTGGTTGTTCAGCTGGATTAGGTGGAGGTGTGTCTCCACCCATTTGGGTGGGTCTTGATTACTTTACTGTAATCCTATAAAAGAGGAAACATTTTGGAGAAAGAGAAATTCAGAGAGAGCAGAGAATGCTGTAGCACCACAAAGCAGGGTTCACCATCCAGCAACCTTTGCAGATGAAGAAGGAAAATGCCTCCTGGGGAACTTCATGAAACAGGAAGTCAGGAGAGAAAGCTAGCAGACGAGACGCTGTGTTCGCCATGTGCCTTCTCATTTGAGAGAGAAACCCTGAACTTCATAGCCTTCTTGAACCAAGGTATCTTTCCCTGGATGCCTTAGATTGGCCATTTCTATAGACTTGTTTTAATTGGGACATTTTCTCGGCATTAGAACTGTAAACTAGCAACTTATTAAATTCCCTTTTTAAAAGCTATTCTGTTTCTGGTATATTGCATTCCATCAGCTAGCAAACTAGAACAGGGACTTTGCAAATGATAGTGGGCATTTTTTAAGTCATTCCCAAGCTCAGGAAAAAAATTTCCCATATTTCATCATTATGTATATTTTTTAAGCACCCTTTTTCAAAACTGTTCCTCATTTGTTAAGAATAAACTTTTCCCCATCTATTGAGATGATTGTGTGCTTTTTGTCCTTTATTCTTTGATGTGGAGAATTATATTGTTTTCAAAGATAAGCCATCTTTGTACTCTTGGAATAAATCGAACTTGGTTGTATTATATCATCCCTTTTACGTATTACTTCATTTGATTTGTTAATGTTTTGATTAGAGTATTTTTAGGTCCATGAGGGAGATTGTTCTAGAATTTCCCTTTTAACTTCCCTTTCAGGTTTTGACATCTAATTGTTCATAGCAAGGTTATGTGGCCTTATAATATGAATTGGGAAGTGTTTCATCTTTTTTCTATTTTCTAGTAGAGGTTATATAAGATCAGTATTATTTCTTCCTTAAATGCTTGGAACAGTTCACCAATGAAGATATCTAGGTCTGGAGATTTCTTTGTGGGACTGTTAATTATAGACTCAAATTCTTTAATAGATATAGCAGTATATGGATGTTTTATTTCTCAGGTCATTTTTGAAAAGGTGTGTTTTACTAGTTTGCATATTTCATATAAATTGCCAGATTTTTTTCAGCATTAAGTTTTTTATAGTATGTTTTTATCTTTTCAATATCCATAGTCTCTTGCTTGGTGTTTATCAATTTTGTTAGCCTTGTAAAGAACCAATATTTGGCTTTTTTGATTTTCACTATTGTATATTTGCTTTCTATTTCATTGATTTTTGCTTTTACAATTTCCTATTTTCTTTGAGTTTGTTTTGTTATTCTTTCTCTAACTTCTTGAGATGGATATTTGTACCATTGATTTTTATCCTTTCTTCATTTCTAAGATATACATGTAAAAGTATATGTTTTTGTCTAACCACTGTCACAACGTCCTACAAGTTTTGACGTATCTTAGTTCTATTATTCAGTTAAAAATATTTCCTAATTTCTTCTTAATATCCAAGCAGGATTTAAAAGAATATTTTGTTTTCTTATAATTACTGACTTCTAGCCTAATTGGAATTTGGGTCAGAATATATATTACAAATAGTATTAATCCTTTGATGTTTATTCAAACTTGCTTTATGACCCAGTGTTTGATTAATTTATGTAAATATCCCATGTGTATTCTGCTGGTGTGTTGAAAGAATGTGTTTTTTTTTTCTTTGTTAAAAATATGGAATGCCTCTTGAATTTGCGTGTCATGCTAATCTTCTCTGTATCGTTCCAATTTTAGCATATGTGCTGCCGGAGCAAGACCAAGAATGTGTATTTTTGAAAGGATGTGTATTCTGTTGGGTGCAGTGTTCTCTAAATGTCAGATATGTCAAGTTAATTAATTATGTTATTCAGATCTTGTATACCCCTGCCACTTTTTTTTTCGCCTGCTTATTTTAGTGGTTACTGTTAAAGGCTGTTAAAATAGTCCATTATTATTACGGATTTGTTGACTTCTCCTTTTAGTTCTGTCAATGTTGTTATTCATTTACTCTTAAAGTGTACTATTAGGTGCATACAAATTTAACATTCTTATATCAGCCTCATAGATTAACCCTTCTATTGAAAATTTCCTCTTTATAGCTAGTGATGCATTTTGCCTTAAAGTTTACTTGGCCTGCACCAACTTCCTTTTGGCTGGTGCTTTTTTCCAATCTTTACTTTCATGTTTTTATGTCCTTATACTTACAGTGTCTCTCTTGTAGGCAGCATGTAACTATTAGTCTCATCTAGTTTGACAATCTAGGTCTTTTAAACAGGATGCTTATTCTATTTACATCTAACGCAATTACTGATATTTTTTATTCTATTTTTTCCACTTCTTTTATATTTTCTTTTCCCTCTGTTCTTGCTTTAATTGGGCTCAGTCGATTTTTTAATAACCATCTTTCTTCTATTAACTTTTTAGTTATATATTTTAAAAAAAGCATTTTCCTGATAATTAAGACACACCTCCTTTGTTTATTTGAGTCTATTGCGATTCTGTACTTTTACCACTCCCCAGACAATGCCAGGATCTTATTTCACTATGAATGAATTTATCCTGTTCTTGCCTGTTATGTTTTTAATTTTATTTAAGTTTACCTATATTTAAAACCCCGTAAGAAATTACTGCTATTGTTTTTTATATTTATTTAAATTGACTCATGTATCTATTTTTAAAATTTTTCATTGATATATATTATGTATTCACATACCGTGTAATCATCCAAAATGTACAATCAGTCGTTCACAATATCATCATATAGTTGTGCGTTTATCATCACAATCGATGTTTTTTTTTCCTTTTTGTGAAAAATAGCATATATACAAAAAAGCAATAAATTTCAAAGCACATCGCAACAATTAGTTGTAGAACAGATTTCAGAGTTTGGCATGGTTTGCAATTCCACAATTCCAGGTTTTTATTTCTAGCTGCTTTAAGGTACTGGAAACTAAAAGAAATCTCAATGTGATTCAGCACTCACACACATTTATTAAACCCTACTTTCTCTGTGTAACTCCACCATCACCTTTGATCTTTCTGTTCCACTCTCAGGGAGATTTGGACTAGACCTGTTCTAGTTTTCTCTATATAGCTACTTTTCCTGTTGCCTTTCAGTGCTCAGTGTTGAGTTTCTGCCTGGGTTCATTTCCCTTTTTAACAAAGAATCCCCTTTAGTATTTGTTTTAGTTGGATCTGCTGGTGAAAAATTCTCTCAGCTTTTATTTGTTAGAGAGTATCTTTATTTCATCTTTGCCTTTGAAGGATATTTTCCGTATGTATACAGTGCTAATTTGGAAGTTATTTACTTTCATTATCTTCTTGTTTCCATTATTTCTGTTGATATGTCAGCTCTCCTACAGTCACTTCTTTCAGGTTTATGTCTTGTCTTTTCCTCTATGTGCTTTAATTTTTTTTTTTTGTTTCATTTGTTTTCAGATATTATACTATGACATGTCTAGCTACAGTTTTCTTTTTATTCAACCTACTTGGTGGGTCTCAGGACTTCTTGAATCTATGATTTGATATTTCTACTCAGTTCTGGAAATTTTTTGGCCATGATTTCTCCAAATATTGCCTCATCTGCATTCTCTTTTCTTTTATTCTGTAGCTTTCATTATACTTAGAACTTTTAGCGATGTCTGTTATGCTCCTTATTTTCTTTTCCGATTTTTCATGTTCTTTTGCTTCAGTCTGGGTAGTTTCTACAGGCTCATTTCCTCTTTTACTAATCCTTTTTTGAAAGCTGGGTGTAACCTGTTAAGCACTCTACAAAATTCTTAATTTCAGTTATTTTATTTTTAGGATTTGGTATTTATGTTTGTGTGTGTCTGTAGCTTTCAGTTTTCTGGTGAGATTTTCCATGTTATCATCTATTTTCTTGAACATATTAACCACAATTATTTTAGATAACTCCATTTTCTGGATCACGTTTACATTTGTTTATATTGACTATTTTTTTCTTGGTCTGGGTCTTTATTATGCCTGGTAAATTTTGTTGGAATATTGGACATTGTATCCCAGTACCAAGAGAATGCCAAAAATCTCCACCCAGCTTTTTATCTGTTCTGTGCCCAGGTTGTAAACCATGTGCCTTATGTAGCATAAAGGGCAGGTGTCTCAAGGGGAAACTTAGTGAAGTGTTTTTGGATTGCTTCTCATTATCCCCCTTTTTTTTTGTGGGGCGGTGAGGAGGGATTTTGGACCCTCTCCCCAACTCTTGATCATTTTGACATCCGAAGATGCTAATTTTTGTCTCCTTACCCCTGTGAGACTGCCTTCAGTTCTTCTGGCTTCCCTGCCTCTTAGCAGGTTCCTTCTGCTCCCTTGAGGCTCGAGGCTCCTCAGGGATCCTCCAAAGGAACAAGTGGTGTGGAGAACCTCAGGTTTACCTCTGTGAACTAGTGCACTTTTTCATTGACTTGTGGAATTGACTGAGGAATTGATAAATTCCTCTCCAGAGTGTGGGCTGGGCTGTGAGGAGATAGGGACCTAGTCCAAGTGTTGTTCACAGTGCCTGCCACACTTTATAAATAAAGTACATCTTTATCGCACTCATTTGAGCCTTATAATAATGGAATATAAAAGGGAGAGGATGAGAACTAACAGTCATTAAACTATTACTGTTTATCATCTTATGTAATTTTCACCTTAGCTCTTTGAGGTACATGGTGTTGCCATTTTGCATAGAGTAAGCCATGGTCCAGAGGACTTATGCTGTATTCCCAAAGTCATACAGTTCGTAGGTGTCAGATTTGCAATTCAAACTTAGGGATACCTGTATCAAAAGTAGCCTGATTATATGAATTGTTCAATACTTCTCGCGACTCTATGCCTTTTATACCTTCCTCCTTTCTTCTTGAATTTTCAATCTTTATCTGAAAATCATAGACTATTAGGTCAGATCAAGGGCTTTTCCTGGAAAACGGGGAGAAATTAAAGAAGAAAAAATACCATTTCTTTCTGTTACCTCAAAAAACTCGATGACAAGCTTTATGTTTTTGGGTGGAAAGATTATGTGGATCAATAATCTAGGTTGGCATAAAATTTCTTACTTCCTTCAAATGGCCCAGTTGAGGGGGAACATTAATTTATTTAATGAACATTTGTTAACTTTAATGAAAAAGAGGTATTTATAAGCATAACAGTAGATATTATTTTGGGGGCACCTATTATATGCCATGTATTAGAGTGGACACTTCACATACCTTATCTTCAATAATCAGAGCATTCCTATAAAATATATATTATTTCCAGTGTACAGATTTGGAAATTTGGTACTCAGAGAAGTGAAGTAACTTGTCTTAGAAAGTTCCAGAAGCAGAATTTGAACATACAGATTTCTACATACACAGCTCAAATCATCCAGTCTAGAACCCGGAAGGTGCTTAATAAATGTTATTTGCCTTTTCTAGATAGGGATGAGGTAGAGAGCTTCCTGGGCAAGTGTGGCAATGTAATATAACAAAGTTTCTTTTTTTCCCCATCATGTATCATTTATTAAAAGCAACACTTGAGGGGCTGTTTAACCTTGTAACAAAGATGTCAAGCTAAAATTAAAAACATTTTTATTCTACACATAATTTTTAAAAATAAATAGTAGATATAATCTAAGTCCTTATTTTTGTATTGTCCTTGCCCTGTTCTTAACATTTTTATGTATTTTTTTTTTCCAATCCCATCAGCAACCTCCTCATTACAAAACCAAAGCAGAAGCCTGCTGAATGTGTTAACAATTTGAATCTGGTAATTTTGTGTTTTGAATTCATTTGTCCAGTCATCAGAGTTTGGAATAATATTTTTCAAAGATGAATATGACTGAGGTTTGGCTCTCTGATCATTTCTTCAATATCAAAGACAGGACTGAAGTCACTGTAGGGTATTGTGATTTGTTTCTACATAGGCTCCTTCTTTAGGATGTGGTAATTAATGATTAAGAACTTGATGAATATATATATAATTAGACCAAAGACTAAAAGCAAATCATCAAACTGAAAGGAAAAAAAAGCCTTCTGAGTTGCTTTCCATTTCTTGACCCTGTTATTCTGATGACTCATATGAAGTTCCATTAAGATCAACTACCTAAGGTCAGAGGTAACTTTTTTTTTGGTCATTTTATTGGAAATAATATACAAGAATGTAATGTGCAATATGTAGGGGCAACATCATAAAGAAGTGTAATGAACTGAAATCAGTGTTTCAGCTGTGATTCCTAACCAGCAACACCACTTTTTCCTAATGTGAAAAGCCGTGATTGTAGCTCAGAGCAAGTGCAGCTGTACTGCCACCGTATTTGCTCTGATTTTCGACAGCTGGAGGAGAAAGTGAAGTGCATACGTTGCAGAGCAGTTAGTGCAGAGTCTGGGAGTGTAGGCAGTAGCTACAGATTGACCCCTTGGAAACTTCTGAAGGTCTTGAGTCACTGCAGCTTCCATTGTCAGATAAGGCTCGTGATGCCTTCTATCGCAAAGGCTCCACTATACAATCTGCTCTAAATATTTTCTGGTTGCAAATGTTATTGATCTGACAGTTAATTTCCCGAGACACATTAGTTCCAAACTGATGTGATATGAAAGTCCTATCCTAAGGAAATTGGCGTTGTGAATGGTTGTCCCCTGGGAAGAGCCTGCTGTACTTATGGCTGTGCTAATATGATGAAGAAGCTGCAAATACAATTAGTGGCCCTGCTTGGTGATTTTCTGATAATGATGTTTAGGGTATATTATTGGGTTAGCTGTAATTGAGCTTAAGATGATCTGAAAATGTCTAAACTAGTGTGAAAGTCATTCATCGTTTTGGCTCCAGTATGGATGCTCAGAATCAAGGAGAACTGATACCCTTGGATGAGCTGACACTGGCAGGTGTGTGTCTGGACCACCAAGGCTTGCCTCTCACCTACTGTTTTCTTTCATTTTTTTTAAATTTTTTATTAATTAAAAAAAATTACAAGAAACAAACATTCCCAGCACATACACTCAGCAATTCACAATATCATCACATAGTTGCATATTCATCATCATGATCATTTCCCAGAACATTAGCATCAATTCAGAAAAAGACATAAAAAGACAACAGAAAAATATAACAAACAGAAAAAAAATTTTTACAGCCATACCCCTTACTGATCCCTTTCATTGATCACTAGCATTTCAAACTAAATCTATTTTAACATTTGCTTCCCCTATTATTTATTTTTATTCCATAATTCCTCTCATCTGTTGACAAGGTAGATAAAAGGAGCATCAGACACAAGGTTTTCACAATCACACAGTCACATTGTGAAAGCTATATCATTATACAATCATCATCAAGAAACATGGCTACTGGAACACAGCTCTACATTTTCAGGCAGTTCCCTCCAGCCTCTCCATTACATCTTGGATAACAGGGTGATATCTACTTAATGCATAAGAATAACCTCCAGGATAACCTCTCGACTCTGTTTGGAATCTCTCAGCCATTGACACTTTGTCTCATTTCACTCTTCCCCCTTTTGGTTGAGAAGGTTTTCTCAATCCCTTGATGCTGGGTCTCAGCTCATTCTGGGATTTCTGTCTCACGCTGCCAGGAAGATCCACACCCCTGATAGTCATGTCCCATATAGACAGGGGGAGGGTGGTGAGTCTGCTTGCTGTGTTGGCTGGAGAGAGAGGCCACATCTGAGCCACAAAAGAGGCTCTCTTGGGGGTGACTCTTAGGCTTAATTTTAAGTAGGCTTGACTTATCCCCTGTGGGGTTAAGTTTCATATGAACAAACCCCAAGACTGGGGGCTCAGTCTATAGCTTTGGTTATCCACACTGCTTGTGAGAATATCAAGAATTCAACTTGGGAAAGTTGAGTTTTCCCCCGTTCTCACCATTCCCCGAAGGGGACTTTGCAAATACTTTTCCACTCACTGATCAAATCACTCTGGGATTCATCAGGGCATCACCTGGACAAACCAACAAAATCTCATGTCCTATACAAAGTTCCATGTACTTAAGGTATTCAATCAACTATCTACATAAGTTATATTAGGAGATGCACTGGTCAAAGTATAGGTTTGTACCAAATAAACATTTTTTGGTTTAATCTCACACATTAGTTGAAATTTTAAAATATTAAGTACCATCTATTTTCAGCACACTGCAGTAATGACATTCTTTTGTTCTTCCTCATGCAAAAACATTTTTAAAATTTGTACATTTAGTCACTATCATTATACACTCTAGGCATTCCTAGATTACACCATCTCAATCTTTATCGTCTATCTTTCTTTGTGATTTCATTTATGCCCCAGCCCTCCTCCTTCTATCATTCTCATATGCAGCTTCATTCAGTGTTTTAACATAATTGTGTTACAGTTAGGTAATATTGTGCTGTCCATTTCTGAGTTTTTATATTCAGTCCTGCTGCACAATCTGTATCCCTTCAGCTCCAATCACCCAATATCTTAACCTATTTCTATCTCCTGATGGTCTCTGTTACCAAGGAAATATTCCAAGTTTATTCACTAATGTCAGGTCATATCAGTGAAACCATACAGTATTTGTCCTTTTGTTTCTGGCTAATCACACTCAGCATAATATCCTTAAAGTCCATTCATGTTGTTACATACTTCATAACTTTATTCTGTCTTACAGCTGCATAATATTCCATCTTGTGTAAATGTCACAGTTTGTTTAGCCAACTGTCTGTTGATGGACATTTTGGCTGTTTCCATCTCTTGGTAATTGTTAATAATGCTGCTATAAACATTGGTGTGTAAATGTCCATTTGTGTCCTTGGCCTCGTGTCCTTTGAGTAGAGACAGCATATAGATGGGTCCTGATTTTTAATCCATTCTGCCAGACTATGTCTTTTGATTGGAGAGTTTAATCCATTAACATTCAGTGTTATTACTGCATGGGTAGTACTTTCTTCTACTATTTTGCCTTCTGGATTTTATATGTCATATCTAATTTTCCTTCTTTTTACCTTTACTCATAGTCTTCCTTTCTACACTCTTCTCCACACCTCTCTCTTCTGTCTTCATATCTGTCTCTAGTGTTCCCTTTAGTATTTCTTGCAGAGCTGGTCTCTTGGTCACAAATTCTCTCAGTGATTTTTTTGTCTGAAAATGTTTTAATTTCTCCCTCATTTTTGAAGGACAATTTTGCTGGATATAGAATTCTTGGTTGGCAGTTTTTCTCTTTTAATAATTTAAATATATTATCCCACTGTCTTCTCGCCTCCATGGGTTCTGTTGAGAGAGCCGCGCATAGTCTTATTGGGCTTCCCTTATATGTGATGGATTGCTTTTCTCTTGCTGCTTTCAAGATCCTCTCTTTCTCTTTGACCTCTGACATTCTGATTATTAAATGTCTTGGAGTATATCTATTTGGATCTATTCTCTTTGGGGTACGCTGCACTTCTTGGATCTGTAGTTTTAAGTCTTTCTTAAGAGTTGGGAAATTTTCAGTGATAATTACCTCCATTAGTTTTTCTCCTCCTTTTCCCTTCTCTTCTCCTTCTGGGACACCCACAATATGTATATTTGTGTTCTTCATATTGTCTTTCAATTCCCTGAGTCCCTGCTCATATTTTTCCATTTTTTCCTATAGTTTCTGTTTCTTGTCGGATTTCAGATATTCCGTCCTCCAGTTAAGAAATCCTATGTTCTGTCTCTCGAAATCTACCATTGTAGGTTTCCATTGTTTTTTTCATCTCTTCTAGTGTGTCTTTCATTCCCATAAGTTCTGTGATTTGTTTTTTCAGACTTTCAATTTCTTCTTTTTGTTCTTTCCTTGCCTTCTTTATATCCTGCCTCAATTCATTGATTTGGTTTTTGATGAGGTTTTCCATGTCTGTTCATACATTCTGAATTAATTGTTTCAGCTCCTGTATGCCATTTGAATTGTTGGTTTGTTCCTTTGACTGGGCCATATCTTCAATTTTCCTAGTGTGATTTGTTATTTTTTGCTGGCATCTAGGCATTTAATTACCTTAATTAGTTTATTCTGGAGATTGCTTTCACTTCTTTTATCTAGGTTTTTTTGCTGGATGAATTTGTTGTCTATCTGTTCTTTGACATTCTGTTCAACTTTATCTAGACCTTTAGCTTAATTTTTTTTTTAACAGAGGGGAATTTTTCAGTTCTTGTTTTCTTGTTTCTTGCCCTGCTTGTGTGGTGCCTTTCCCCCACACACACTTAGGAGGGTCTACTTAGATATTATAGACCCCAGCCAGATTTTCCCAGGCCAAACTGGCCTCCTATCAGGAGGAAAGAGTCATCTGCATCGGTTTTCCCTGAGGGTGAGACCCAGCAGGTTGAAAGACTTTCCTGTGAAGTTTCTGGACTCTATTTTTCTTATACTGCCCAGTATGTGGTGCTTGTCTGACTGCAGGTCCCACCAGCATAAGATGATGTGGTACCTTTAACTTTGGCAGACTCTCCCTGCTGGGGGTGTGGTGGAGACAGAGGAGAGGTTGTAGGCTGGTTTTAATGGCTTCAAATTACCAAGCCCTGGTGTCTGAATTCCTTGATGGAGGGATTCCACCTGAGTTGGGCTTCACCCCTCCCCTGGGGAAGGCACAAGCTCCAGATAAACCTCCAAAAGAGCTCACTTCTGCCTATGCCTGGGGCAGTTGCAGCCTGAAAAGTCCTGCCACTGTATCCAGAGGCAGTCAAGCCTTTGTAGATACACAGCCACAAAAACCTCTGTTTCCTTCTTTTTTTTTTTCCCCCCCTTTTTCTGTCAGTCCTGCCCCCTTGGCGCCGGGGCAAAAATGAGCAACCTCCGCTTTGACCAGGTTCACCTGAGCTGGGGGCCTATTTTTAGTAGTCAGAATTTGTTAATTAGTTCCACAATTGGCGTTTGATTGTGCCCAGTCCTTGCTGCTGGTAAAGTCCTTTCCTTTCTCCTCTGGGAAGCAGCCTGTGGGGGAGCGGTGCTGGCCGCCACAGCTTTGGGAACTCACGGTTCTGGGTGAGCTCGCAGCCGGTCCAGACTGGGGTACACTGTGTGTCTGGTCACTATCGTGGCTCCGGGAGCTGTTCTGTACTGATTCTGGTTATTTAGTAGTTGTTCTGGAGGACAAACTAAAATGCGTATGTTGTTAAGCCGCCATCTTGACCCGGAAGTCCTACTGTTTTCTTTTGCTCTGTCAAAAGTAAGGTGAAAACTTCCTCATGGTCTTCTGCCTTCTCCCAAATCTAACCCCTATCATTATTGTTAACATATGGTCAATCTCTTATTTCTTATGAAGTATCATTTGTTTGATGTATGCTAAAGTCATCTTTATGAGTCAGGATAATTTGTGCTAGCTGCCACCATGCACAAAACCTGAAATCTCAGTGGTTTAGCATCACGAAACTTTGTTTCTTGCTCACATAAATTCTGAGGTGGGTTGGCAGGGGCTCTCCTTCATTTGGTGATTTACGAATCCAGGTTTCCTCCATTGTGTAGTACCATCTTCTCAATACATGCATGTTGAGAGGAAATTCTCCCCGAGTGTCTTGTGTTCCTGTATGGTCTGGACCTTTTTATCTAGGGACTTGAGAATCATTTCATTATGAGTAATGCATGGAGTGTGTCTCTGACCCAGGCGTGACTCTGTGTATATATGGACGTATGTATACATATATTATACACACACACACGGGCAGCTGCAAGTAGGGGGAAATCTCAGATCCCTGCACTGTTTCATAGCTAACAGCACCCAGCGGATGAAGAGAGAGGAGCACTCTGATCCTTAAGAACCCCAGGCCAGACGCGATGCCTCCTTCTCATTCACGTTCCTGTTGCCAGAACCAAGTCTCATGGCCCCATCCTAACTGCAAGGAGGCTGGGAAATCCAGGGAGCATATAGGTATTTTGTGAGCAATTCGTGTTCTCTGCCACGGCACCTAAACCCTCCTTATTTCTTTATTAGGAACCCCACAATTACTGATTTTAATAGAGGGATAACTTAAAATAAGAAACCCAAATCTGAGGTTATGGTAAATCTTAATGGTAATAATATGAGCTCACGTTTGAGTGCTGTCTACCTGTGCCAGGCAGCCATGAAAACTCATTGCTTATAGGAACTCAGCTCTCATCACCAAGGAAGAAATTATGTTAGTCGTTCTCTACAAAAACAGAACCAAAAGGACAGATCTGTAAATAAGAGGTCTGTAAAGGTATAAACCTTGGGAATAAAAGGATCGAAAATCTGTAAGGCAGGCTGTGAGGCTGGCGGCCCTGATAAAGGGTCTGGATGAACTCCACAGGAGAGGCTCACTGGCTAAAGAAGGAGTGAAAGAGTCTCTCTTCTACCTTAAAAGCTTTCAGCTGTCTGGATTAGCTCATTGTGGGAGACACACCTTCGTTGAGCTCCGATGTAATCAGCCACACGTGCAATCAACTGACCGATGATTTAAAACACCAGCCTTCCAGTTTATCAACCAGCCATGAGATATCCTTGCAGCAACTATCAGGGCAGTCCTTGCCTGACCAGACAACTGGACATCACCATTTGGCCAAGTTGACACCAGAACCCAACTATTCCAGAAGGTAAAATCCTTAGCATAATTTTATAGCTGAAGAAGTGCCCAAAGAGGCCAAGTGCATTGTTTGAGGCAGCTGAAAAAAATTAGGACTCAGCTCTCTGGTTCTGGGTTTTTGGTTTTGCATACCATACTGCAGTGCCTCTGGTAGGGATCAAGCAAGGGTTATACACCAGAGCTCACGGACATCGGGTGATGCAGTCTTCTTCCAGTTTTACCTCTTTCTGATATAGCATCCTAACCAGCTGCATCGTATACCTGGAGGTAAGGATGGGGCAAGGGAGCATTGGGTGGGTGGGTGTGGCACACTATTTAGACTGGTGGTTCTCAAATGGGGGTGCTTTGGCCCCCATGGGGACATCTGTCAATGTCTGGACTGTTCATAAATTGCCGGGGTGCTCCTGGCATCTCCTGTATGGGGACCAGCTCAGGACAGCCTCTCACAGCTCAGGGTTATCTCGCCCTAAATGTCAGTGGTATCAAGGTGGGGAATCCCAGCATTGGAAGGGTCGATTTACCTCGCACAAGGAGTGTTAAGTAAATTAGTCAATTCACTATGATGGCTCTTGGGAAGTAATACCACTTCCCAGATAACAACTCTTTTTGCTTTGATTCAGCGTGATGACCTTTCCACCCCAAAGCACCAAATGAATATGACATAAGGAGTGATATTTTTACATTACAATTTCAAGCAAAGACAAGCTGGTTCACCAGCTTACACACAATAGTTTCTAGTTAAAGAATAGAATGTGGAATAAATTTGAATTGTGTGCACATTTGGATGAATCCAAACATTTTACAGTTGGGGGTTGAATCATGGCCCCCACAAAAGGCATGTTCAGGTCCCAAACTGGATCCTGTAGATGTGAACCCATTTGTAAATAGGACCTTTGAAGATGTTAAGAGTTACCGTGCGCCCAAACTGAGTGGGGATGGACCTTAGTCCAATGTGGCTGAAGTCCCTGGAAGCCAAGGAGATTGGCCATGGAAAAAGAAGCCACAGGGAGCGGCAAGAGCTGGAAGTTAGTGGAACCCAAACGAAAAAGGTGATGACACCGCCATGTGCATTGCCACGTGATGGAAAAGCCAAGGAACCCCAAAGATTACCAGCCAATCAGAAGATACGGACCCCGGGAGGAAGCAAGCCTGCTCGACTCTGAATCTGAGCCAATAAATTTGGTTTAAGCCAACCCCTTGTATGCTATTTGTTTTAGCAGCTGGGAATCTAAAATGCATGCATGGGACAAATGAGAGTGAAGAAAAGGTAGGCTCTTCTACAACCTTTCAGACTATTGGGTTGTGTTTGCTGTTTCTATGTGTTGTGGAGTTCTCACCCTTTGTTTAGTCTTTATTTTGCTCTGAAGGTGGATATTGTTATAATTTTATTTAATGCCGCGGTTTGGCAAAGTTTTTTCTGTGAAGGGCCAAATATTAATATTTTTGGCTTTTGGGCAATGCAGGCTCTGTGGCAAACTAGT
This sequence comes from Tamandua tetradactyla, assembly GCF_023851605.1. Classification (NCBI taxonomy): domain Eukaryota; kingdom Metazoa; phylum Chordata; class Mammalia; order Pilosa; family Myrmecophagidae; genus Tamandua; species Tamandua tetradactyla. The sequence continues at coordinate 18,887,524 of NC_135331.1, forward strand.
TGACTAATCAGTAGCCCGCTCCCCCCCCCAAAGTTTAAAAATTGGTAAAGAACATAGTGTAGAAATAAGGATGTACCTTCCAAAGAATGCATCCCTTGCACTTTTTTCCATCAGTCTTCACCCGCTATCACGCCTTTCCTTCCTCCTTTGGCAAGTGCGTGGGCCTTTATTGCATTACATTTCATGTGCAAACTGCATTTATGTACTCTCAGATTGTTGTTTATTACTTATATAACTTGTTTTTGTTGCTAAACGGATATATTTTTCTATCTGTGAAAATTGCTTTTTCATTTAATGGCTTTTCACTCAGCACCAGGGTTTTGGGAAAGAATGGAAGTTGTTGAGCGGGGGAGAGGTGCACAGATGAAGATGTGCTACTTGCTTCTCCGTTCTGAGTTGCCGTTGCCATCGCCGAGTGGAGTGATTGCGAGTTCAGACCCTCCTTGAGAATCTGTAATCCCCTTAATCTACATAGGCAAGGCCAGACTCTTCCATCCCATGCTGTCATCCAGTGTTATAAACGTACGTTCTTTACCTTTATCCAGCCAAATCCCCTGTACACAAGGGGTGGTCATGGTTCTTGATTGCAACAGAAAATTGTAATTCAATTTATGAGTAAAGAAAGGGCTGGTTACGGGTCCGCTAATGGCAGGGGGACATACTTGAAAGTGTCGTGTTTGAGTTATTAGGCCTCACTAAAATTAATACCTGGCTGCTATATGATGATCAATACAATTCCTCAACAATGTCTGTATAGGGAATTTGCAACTATAGTATATATGGCAAATTCATTCCTTAAGGGTTGTCGGTGTTGAAGCATAAGATGCATAAGATTTCTTAGTGTGCCCGTTCAAATCCACAAATATTTTCTGAGTGTCTGTTTCATGCTGGGCACTAGGGTTATAAGGTATTGCATCTCAAGAGGACACCGCGCCTTCATCCAGGAAGCCCTCTGTTTAGTGAAGAATTCCTAGCTTTAGCTACTGTACAAAGTCAAATTTTCCTGCAATGGACTAAGTTAAAGGGAGACACATTTGTGAAGTCCACTGTGATTCCTGTGTTGTATGCTCGCCGATGACCTGTCAAATTTGTTCTGTAAACATTCCTTCCATTTTCCAGTCCTGTTCCTTGATCCTTTCCTTTCCTTCCTACTTCCTTTAGGTCTATAGGTCTCTTAATAATGAACAGGGATCTCTAGTCAAGACTTCTTTGGTTGTCAATGACAGAAAGTCAACTCCAGCTGTCTTGAGCACAGAAGGAGGTATTTATGGTACGTGAACTATCAAAGGGGGTAGGTCTTGCTTCAGACTTAGCGAGATCCAGGGCTCGGATGATGATGTCATGACTCCATGTCTCTGTTTCATTTCTCTCTTATTTTTTCTTCTGTGTTGTCCTTTTCTACATGGTGGCCATGTGACCCCAAGAGCTTTATTTCGTGTTATCTTTATAACACACAGTCTTGCAGACGAAGAAATCGTCTGTTTCAGGATTTAAAACAAAAATGCCCAAGATTGAACTGATCCCTCTGACTAGGGGGAGGGGAATATTTTGATCAGATACTAGGTCACAAGTTCCCATTTAGTCCCACTTGAACCACATTTTGAGTAAAGGACGGATGGTCCCTGAAAGGAATCCCAATGGGCTGTTACCACAAGGGAAGAATAAAGGATGCTTGGTAGGGAAAAAAAGAGAGATTTTTTTTCTCATTTTACAGTTGAGGCACACACAAGAGAAGTGACTTGCCCAAGATGACATAGTCAGTAAATAGAAAAGCCGTTATTTACACCCACACCTCCTTGGCTCTAGTCCATCAGCTGTTCCCCTATACTATTTCTGAAAGTCACAGACTGCTAGCTTTGAATCCTGTTGTTCTTCTGTCTCCAAGACTGAAAAATCTGATTTGAGACAGGGAAAGGGTGTGTGTTAGTATAATAATTAAGGAAAATTCACAGTCTGCATAATTCACGATTCTATTTTCAGAGCTGTTTCTGATTTGGGCAGGCCTTTGACGGATTCCCTTGACATCTGGGTCTTCCATTTGCATCCAACAGTTCTGTGAGGTGGGGGTGGGGGGTGAGACAGTTACTTCGCATTCCAAAACATGGAGTAGTTGCTATTCCTCAAAACTGGGGGTGAGGAGATAGCCAGTAATCTGTAATCACCCTAGCCCTTGCCTCTGAGTCCAAGGGTCAGAAATACAAACATCTGCAAGGACACAGGATGGAGAAATTAATCATTTCATCTGTTTCTTCCCTTCTTGCCATGTTTTCTGTTGCATGATTAGCAAGGCAAGTCCCATACCTGACTCTATCAGCGAGCTAAAGTCAACCACTGAACAGGAGACCTGTCCTGAATTTTAGAAATAGGATCCCTAGTTTTGAAAACTTGAGTTTTTCACTTGGAAGCAAACTTAGAAAACATCTAACACATACATGGTCATCATACTTTTTCCAGATGGCTCTGACACTTCTCTTGAAACCATTTGTCTTTGGCATGACTCACTTGCACAAAGGGTAATCTATGCAAGTCTCTTCATAAACAGAATGCAGGGGTCCTTTTTGTTTGAGTATCATCCCAGTCCTTGTGGTTTCGTAGTTGGGTAGCGCGGCAAAAGTTGTGATAAATTTTTTTCAATGATTATATGATTTCAATTATTAAAATGTCAATGATTGAATTATTCTCCCTGCTTAACAAATGGGCACAAGTCATTTTCTACCACATCAGCTTCCTTGAGGCTTAGTCTCTCCAGCACCCCCTGAATTTTGAATGCCCATGACCTATCTTTGAAAGGATTGCTGTTGCTTACAACCAATGAGTTCTGTCAAAGAGAGTCAGTCTCTTACTGATTGTTTGACCCTGGCGCTTATACAATGTAGTCCAACTGCAAAAGTTTAATTGCAAATCTTGCCAAAGATGCAGGGTTTCATTAACTTGATTGAAGTGATGTTGAACAACTTGCATAAATCACAGACAAAGGCACAACCACCCCATAAGGATCTGGCAGCCTTAGAAAAGTAAGTGCTGATAATGAGCTGGAACCCACAGGGTCAGCTACACTGGTTGTCATGGTTACTGTTCTGATTGGTCCATGCCCACATCATACTGGATAGTCAATATTTTTGCATAGCATCCTGAGAAGAGTTAACAGTAAAAAAAAAAAAAAAAAAATGACAAGGAAAATGGCATAACGAGTGCTTCAAAAGAGATAGATTTAAATATCAAAAAGATTCAAGAAGGCTTTAGGAAAAATTGGAGAAGCCTTTGAATATTTTTTAAATGACCTTTCTGCAATCATGCTATGGAAGCCAAACCTGAAGTGAAGGATTTTGTCAGAAAAATTATACCCCCAAAATGCACTACTTGATTTGCTTTCCATTATTTCTAAGAATTCATGCATAGTTGAAATGGTAACGCAAATTTTAGTTTTATAAAACTTAGTTTGAGGCGTTGTAGTTTTATTTGTCTTGGTAAAGTTCCAAATAAATTCTATTTCCTTCCTCACAATCTATTCCCCAAATTTGCCTTCTGAATTGCCTTAAGATTCTTCCACCAGGATTTATTTTCCTCCCAGTGATGGAAACAGGAAAGTCAGGGAGGAAGGTCCCTCCTTCCTTGTCCCAGGGGGCTGTACAGTCATCCACTTCTACTTCTTTCCATGTGTATGAGTTTCCTAAGGCTGCTGTAGCAAATTCCCACAAGCTGGGTGGCTTAGAACCCCAGAGATTTATTCTTTCATGGTTTGGGGGCCCAGAAGTCCAAAGTCAAGGTGTCAGCAGGGCCATCTTGCCTCTGAAAGCTCTAGGGAAGACTGCCCCCTTGCCTCTTCCTAACTTCTGGTGGTTGCTGCAGTCTTTGGCATTCCTTGGCTTAGAGCAGCATCCCTACAATCTATGTCTCCATGGACACATAGCTTTCTTCCTTGCGTATTTTCTCTATGTCTCTGTGTTCAAATCTCCCCCTCCTTTCTCTTATAAAGACACCAGTCATTGGATTCAGGACCCACCCTCATCCACTATGCCTTCGTCTTTAACTTGATTCCATCTGCAGGGACACTACTTCCAAACAAGGCCATACTTTTCACGGGGAAAATGTGGGGACTAGGACTTGAACATATATTTGGGGAGTCATAATTCAACTCACTGCACTAGGGCTGTTTCATTCCCCTGCTCCTCTCTTTAGACCCATGTTCTGTGCTTGCTGATCATTTATCTGCTAAGGCATACATGTTGTATACCATGTGTCATCCCTTCCCAGCCATAGAATATTGGACCGAGGTGGCCCATGACCCCAGGGCAACTATTCCTTAGGCTGGCCAAGGATTTAGCCTTGATAAAATAGACATGAGCTGGACCAATCAGATTCATTCTCAGGAATCTGGACTCATGAGTATGGTCAGATTTATTCAGTTAGCCTGATACCTGATGGTAAAAGTTCAAACGTGAAGTTCCAGAGGTCATGATGGCTCAAGAAAAGCTGTGGGAGAAAAGTCAAGTAAACTAGCAGGACCAAGATGATAATTCAGGTCTTCAGAATCCTCCCCAGTGCTCTTGCTGCTATGCCACCTACAGTGGGCAGCTATTCACCCTTCTCCTGATATATAAAATCTCTCTTCAAAGTTCTTTTCAACCTTCCCTTATGGTACTTGTTGACTATCAGTTTCATGCCAGTATGCCCCAAATTTTATTGATTCATGTAGTTGCGGTAGAGCTGAAACTTTCCTTGGATCTATGAGTCACCATAGGTCCTAGGCCTCCTAACCTACTCAGTACATGTCCTTGGCCATAATGATTTGTTAAGGGATGGGCACGTCACCCAGTTGGGGCCAGTAAAAGTCAGGTGTAGGATTTTTGTTTAAGCTCTTAGGGAAAAAGAACCCAGTAGGAGGTGCCCCTGAGGCTGATGGCAGTCATCTTACTGAGAAATGAAGCAACCTAGAGGAGATCAGGACTGAGAGGTGGAGAGAAAATAGGTTCTGCTGATGTTTGAGTCCCTAATTTGAGTCCCTAGATCCCCATACCCGAAGCCAGGCTCCCTCACACGTCCAGCCAGCGTTTCTCTGTTTTGCTTAAGCTGGTTTGAATTGGGGTTTATGTCGCATATTATCAAATAACCATAACCGATACAACAAGCCTGATTATGATAATCTCACTCAACCATTCCTAGATACTTTATAGCCATCCTACCATCTGATTCTCTTGTCAACCTTATAAGGGACACTGGGCAAGGATTATCATCTGATGAAGATTGTTGCCGGTTCTAGGAGGCTACAGTGATGTTTCCTGAAGAGCTTGGAAAACATAGGGAATGTAGGTTGTCTTGTGAGAGCTAAACCATGGAGTCAATATATTACAGCAGAGCAATGCTTAAGAGGCAGGTGGCTTCCAAACCTGCAAAACTTGGCTTGTGGTGCAAATGAATGTATTAACATATTTAAAGAAAGATTCTGCCCATCATAATCAGCCATGGAAGCCAAGAAGACAGAGAGATGGAAAGGCAGATCTTGGCAGTGCAGCCACTGTAGCCCGTCCATAGGAGAAGGGGTCAGAACCATCAGACTTTGAGTATTTTTTGATTCAGTGGCAAGGCTAAATCTAGAGAAATGCTTTCAGCTACATGTAAATACAAAAGCAGATTGATAATTGCAGTAGATTAAAGGTAGTCAAAAATTCTTTGCCACTTCTTCCATAAAGAGGTGGGGTCTCGATCCCATGCCCTTGAATCTGGGCTTGCCTTGTGACTTGTTTTGAAAAACAGAATGCAGTGGAAGTGATGCTGTGTCATTTCTTTGTCTGGGCTGTAAGAGATTTGCAACTTCCACTTTTGCACACATGGACCACTTTTGGAAACCAGTTACCATGCTATGAGAAGCCCAAGTCACGTGGAGAGGCTGAGCTTTCAACCACCCCTCAGCACCAACCAACCAGTCATTTGGATGAGCTATTTTTGGCAGTTCTGCCCAATTGAGACACCAGATGACTTCAACCCCAGTTAACACAAGAGGGAGCAGACCAGCCATCTGGCTGAGCCCAGACAACAATACTGGGCTCTCAGGATAATGAGAAACAGTAAATGGTTATTGTTTTTATAAGTCCTAAATTTAGGGATGGTTTGTTATAGCATAACAGATAACCGAAACAACAATGGATTGAGCAACAAAGATATTTAATGATCTTCTATAATGGGAGGTCCGGATGTAGGATATTGTAGGTTTGGTGCAGCAGAGTGACAATGTTATCAAGGACCCATGGCCTTTCTTTCCTTCCCTTCCACAGACCTCAGCATGCTGATTTTTCATCCTCATCTTGGTTGTTTCCTCATGGTTACAAGAAGGCTGCTGAAGCTGTGGGTATCACAACCATGTTTGAGGCAGAAAGAAGTGGAAAGAGATGACACCAGTGAGCTCTTCTTTTGTCCCTGTCCCTTTCATCAGGAAGCCAAATGTCTTTCCCAGAAGCCCCCAGGATGACTTGCTATTATATTTCACTGACCAGATGTGGGTCATATGGTCACCTTAGCTGCAGGGAGACTGGGTATGTATTTGCCTATTTTCTATAGCGTAAAAAACTTTGGGATAAGGAGGTTGACAATGGCCTTTTGGCAGCAATCTGAAAGTTCTCCTGTAAGATGAATGAATGTATGTTGCCAGCTGACTTCTTATAGTTCTGATGCCATCTGAGCCACCCTTTCCATGAGATGCTTGTTTTCATCCATTTCAGTGTAATGCTACTAAATATTCATTGCATCCATCTCTCCTCATCCAAATTTTATTAATTAAGAAACCAGATTATTATTAGTCTCCTCAGACTGGTCTTAGCAACATATAAAGTGCTGGTCATATAGACTTTTAGCCAATCCCTACAACAGTAATTTCTCTTTGCAAATGAGTAAGTTGACATCTGGTTTATACATCAGTCTAAAATGTGTGGTTAACATGACTCTGATCTTGGAAGATGACACCACACTCAGTATGTTGAGGAAGTCAAATTTCCATGTTGTAAGGATCTGGGTAAAATCATCCAATCTTGATGCTGATGCATGAATCTCTCCAGTAGACAGCTTGCTGGCTCTTTCTTCATGTGGAGATATAACTGATGACAGAGAGAAGACAACTGGAATTGCTAAAACGATGAGGATAAGTAAAGCTAACGGACTGCTTCTCCTGCTCCGTACCCTCCTGAATACATAGCAGCCCTAGTGATCTCACACTCATGGAGATGTTTGAGCTCATATCCCAGATTTGTTTTATGGTTCTATCTTGAATTTAAACAATCTAGGCCATTATCCTAAAAGAGTCAGTGTAATGCTTAAGAATATCAGCTCAGACTTGTCTCTCGGATTTACACACGTTGCTTGTGTAACCTTTTAGGCAAATGTTTTTCTCTCTCTGAGCCTCAGTTTCCCTATATGCAAAGAGACAATATTCTTACCCCTACTGCTGTTAGGATTGACAGTCTTTATGTATGCTAAGTGCTTCCACAGTGACGATGAGAGTTGGTGCTCTCTGTGCAATAGCTATTTTTAGCTTTACAGACCTCCTGTCCCAATAGAAGGTCAGCAAATCTGGTCATCCAGAGCTGTCCTGTGTTTGTCCTTAAATGCCCTATGCATTCATTCATTCAGTTACTAATTATTTAGTGAGTTTCAGCTGTGCACAAAACAGGATTTTTTGGCATTCAAGGGGATAAAGAAAAGAAATGTAAGACATGGTCCCTGGACTCCGGAAGTTATAGCCAGGTTGGAGCAACAATATATAAAAATATTTAAAAATATGAAATGGCTAAATATCTGCTCATGACATATCAAAATGATGGAGTAGCCCTGAGCACAGTAATGGTTGCTTGGGCACCACTTTTCCTATCCTGGTTGAATGGAAATAGCAGTGGTCTTGGACTTCCCTGGATATTCCCCACCCCAGGCTGTCCCCTGGGATGCTCCCTTTGGTAGGGATCACCATGCCGAAATGCAATTGTCTGTTTACAGGTCAGTCTCCCCTATTAGGTTGGGAGCAATGGAGGGCATTCATTCATTCATTCATCAAATATGTATTGGGCATTTGCTTTGCCAAGCACTGTTCTAGGCAATAAAAACAAGTCATTGCCTCTAGCTTTGAAAACCTCATGGTCTAGTTGCATAGAAAGACAATAAACAAATAAATACATAGAAATATTCAGTGTCAGGTGGCGGCCAATCCTGGGATGAAATATAAGTCAGGATAAGGAGTATTGTAAGGTATGCCACCCAGATCCCCCTTCAGTGACTTGCTTTCTGTCCAGCTGCCGGTCTAACCTCTCAGCTTCTGCAGGGTCTTTCTCAGTGGCAGGAAGTCACCTTCTCCAAGGCAGCCCGTATCCAGTGACTAAACAAAGCAGGGCATACAATGGCCCAGCCATTTCCACCTGAGCAGGATATTCTGATGGTCAGTACTCACTCCAGGGCTCTCTGCCAGGCTAGGCCAGGCTTTGTTGAGCCTGGGTCACAGTTTCTCTCCCCCTTTACCCTAATCCTGCTTCCTCCCCATTCCCTTTACAAGGCTTGATCCCTAGAAAACATCTTACTCCCCAAGCTCCGTGTCTGGGCCTGCTCCTGGAGAACCCAACATGCGACGAGGTGATGGAGTGTGATCCTATGGGAGGGAGTAGTGTGCTGGTTTGAAAGGATTATGTACCCTGGAAAAGCCATGTTTTAATCCTGATCCATTTTGTGACTCTTTTAATCCCTATTCAGTACTATAGTTTGGAAACTTGGTTAGGTTATCTCTACAGAGATATGACTCACTCAATTGTGGGTATTAACCTCTCATTAAAGGGAGATGTGGTTCCCCCCATTCCAGGTGGGACCTTGATTAGTTTACTGGAATCCTTTAAAAGAGGAAGTATTTTGAAGAGAACCACAGAGTCTACCAACCAATGGCCTTTGGAGATGAGGAAAGAGAATACCCCTGGGGGAGCTTCATGAAACAAGAAGCCTGGAGAGAAAGCTTGCAGACATCGCCATGTTCACCATGTACCTTTGGAGCTGAGAGAGAAACCCTGAACTTCATCGGCCCTTTCTTGAGTGACAGTAACCTCTTGATGGTGCCTTAATTTGGACATTTTTATAGACTTGCTTTAACTGGGATATTTTCATGGCCTTGGAATGGTAAACTTGTGACTTATTAAATCCCCCTTTTTAAAAGCTGTTCCATTTCTGCTATATTGCATTCCAGCAGCTAGCAAACTAGAACAAGTAGATATTGTGGATAAAGTGCTCAGCGAAAGGCCTCACTGAGAAAGTAGCATTTGAGCAGATACTAGGAGGTGAGAGACAAAGACCTTGAGGAACAGTGTTTTAGGCAGAAGGAACAGCAAGTACGAAAGCCCTGAGTAGGATCATACCTGACATGTTTGAACATCATCAGCTAAGCAGCCTGAGGGGCTGAGCCCAGTGATGGGGTGTGCTGCCTGAGATGTGTATGTAGAGACCACCAGTAGTCAGCTATGCAGGGGTGGGTCTGCCTTGTACCCCTAGTGCTTGGTGCATAGTCGGCCCTTCATGTCTGCTGCACCTAACTGGGTTCTCGTCCCAGCTCCCCTTCTCTTTCCCAGTGTGACCTTGGACAAGTGATTCTTAACCCTTCAGTGCTTCAACTCCCCATTTGTAATCAGTAACAAAGGTAGGACTTCCCGAATCCTGCTTTAGAGCTCTTACTAAGATTCCATTTTCTCTCCTTGCAATCTCTTCCTTCTTCTTCTGCTTTTCCCTCCAGGGATTTGGAGCAACCTTGTTCTACCCCCAGAGTCTCAGCAGATGGTTCCAGCTAGAAGATGGTTGCTCTTGGCAGCTCATCCCTACATCCCAGGCCCCTGAGCTGAGAAGCAGCCGAACTGGGGTGGTGGCAGAGGGGGGAGGCAGTGGAGCCTGGTGGGAGAGTTTGATTCTCTTCTTTGATAATAAATAAACCTGATTAAAGCATTCCCCATACCCACAGGGCAGGGGACTCCTTTGGTGGGCCTTATTGCTTTGATAAAAATAACAATATCTGAAAATTGTCTCTAGCACCCGAGAACTCCCATTTTATGACTTACACGTGCCTGGGATAAATTGCTTTTGCTGTCTGGTTATATATAATTCAGGTCCTTATGGATGCTGGTGGGATGCATCGCACTCTCCTGTAATGATTTATTCATCTAGAGGAGGAAGAGTGCACCTCTAGGGTTCTGCCCACCCTGTCTGACAGCTCGCAGGGTTGGCGCTGTGGGCTCCTGTTGGAATTGCCCCGAGAGGGAGGAGCCGGCCTGGGTGGTTTGGCTTTGCTGGGAAGCAGGCCTGGCTGGGTAAGGACCACTTGTGTGGATAAGGCTTTCCCAATAGCAATCAAGAACTGAGCTAGGGGCTTGGCAGGTATGGTTTCCAGCTTCCTCACTGCTGCCTTGGGGAGGGAGAGGATACTTGTTTCACTGTTTTACTGATGATGGAAATGAGCTTCAGAGAAAGTAAGTGACTTGCCCATATATTCCCATCTTCTTTGGCACCACTCTGGGAGGTAGAGGAATTTGCTTTCCCATTTTAGAAGTGAGGGAAATGAGGCTGAGAGAGTCGAAGGGGCTAAGTTTACCCCTCTAGAAACTGAATAACCAGAATTTTAACTCAGGTAGGTCAATATTCATTCATTCACCACCCTGTGCCTCAGTTTCCTCCTTTGTCAACTGGGGATCATATTAGTACCTACCTGGTGGGGTTGTTGTGAGGATTAAAAAGGGTAAAACAAATGAGGCAATACCTATTAAGTGCTTAAAATAATGCCTGGCACAAAGAAAAGTATGCAGTCCATTTTAGCTAGAATAATAATTTTTTTAAATTATTCTTTCACATATTCATTCTTTCATTCCCCAACTATATTTAAAGTAGGCTACTCTGTGCCAGTTACTCTCCTATGTACATTGCACCCATGAGCGCATTTCAGTCTCCCCTCTGCCCTCATTTTACCAGTGGAGAAACAGCTCAGAGAGATGTAGTCCCTCAGGCAGGAGGCCACTGAGTTCCACTTTCCGAAATGGGTCAACATTCGTTCATTCAGTATATTTTCACTGAGGATATGTTAGGTGTGGGCCAGGTGCACATACATTTTTGTTGACTAAATGCATGAAGGAATCCAGGAGTGGACAAGAGTGGTTCCTGTCCTTCGAGCACTTATGCTTGCCACGGAGACAGACAATGACCATATTTCATAAATTCTAAGACGTACGTTTTTTTCACTTATTAACCTCTGTGAAATCAGAGTGCCTGTTATAATCGGTGGTGTTGGGCAATCACTGTTGGCTAGCCAGAGTCATGATGCTGTTGATCTTGTCCTAAGACAACCGAGGGGCTGTCATTGGAAAAATCCTGCCTCACCAATACTCTTAATAGCACAGAGGACAAGATCCTGTGGGAAACCTTGCACATTGAAAACAGTGATTTGAAAAATGGTTTAGAAAACCCAGACTCTGCATTGAAGGCATTTTAGGGACATCTTAACCAATGTATTTTGCTTCTGTTTTCCTTTTCTTAAAAACTAAAGTATGCACCAGAGTGATCTGAGTGCATATGTAGAATGGAATGATTTCTAAATGTTGTGTTAATTTCTTCTTTTTTTTTGATTAATAAAAAAAAAAGGAGAAACATTTAGCTCAGTAAATCTAAAAGAGCTCTTTAAATAAGTTAGAAATGCACAATGCAAGAAAGCATTGTGTCAGTCTCCCTTTTGTTTGATGAAATATGGTACAGTATAATGTGATGACTATTTTTTTGATTGGGAGTAACCATGCGACTCCGGAGCCACCGGTCAGGTATCAGGCCAGCCTGGGAGGGCAGGGGAGTCCTCCTGGGGCAGGGGTGGGTGATGGGGGGGATGTCATAGCCGAAACCCTAAGGGCAGGTGAGAGTCAGGGTGAGCAGGCAGGGGAAATAGCATGTGCAAAGGGCTGGGAGGTAAGAGTCCCACCTCCACTTTAAGTGCGTGCCTTTTCTGAGTGCAAATCCTCACTCCTGCCCTGGACTCTGGGGGATGTAAAGATGGGGGAGGTGTGAGCCCCCCTTATGGTCTAGCAGTGGGGATGAAGCACGCATGCCCACTCTCCCGGGTCAGCCTGAACAAAGGCTGTTAGTGTGTGGGAGGGGAGAAGAGTGGGAGGGAGGATGGAGAATCACTCTTGGCCGAGGTTTCAAAAAGCAGACAGGGATGGGAGGGCACTCTCCACTCTGCTGGTGGGAGAGTAAATGGCACAGACTTTCTGGAGGGTGGTTAATTGGGCCAAGAGCTCAGCTTTGGAGCCAGTCAGCCCCCCAGCTAGGCATTTATTCTAAGGAAATATTCTTCAACACATCTGTATAGGAATGGCAAGTGTGGACGCGGTCTGGACTTATGACAGGGGTCAGTTCATTGATGACATTATAGCATCTTCATCAGATGGGATCCTGAGGCTGTCGAGGGAGGAGTTTCGGACAAACCTTGACGCCAGACGGACCGACATTTAAGACATGACTGACTGTGTCATGACCTCGAGCAAACATCTGAAAGCCTCTGTTTGCTCATGTGTAAAATGGGGATGATAATAAATCCTTGTTTTAGTTTGCTAAAGCTACTGGAATGTAATATACCAGAAATGGAGCAGCTTTTATAAAGGGAATTTATTAAGCTGTAAATTTGCAGTTCTAAGGCCATGAATATGTCCAAATTAAGGCACAAACAAGAGGGTACCTCCACTCAAGAGAGGCTGATGCCATCGAAAAAGCTCTGTCAGCTGGAAAGGCACATGGCCAAGTCTCCTCGCTTTTTCTACCAGCTTCTTCAAAAGGCTTCCCCAAGGGTGTTTTTCTTTCTGCATCTCCAAAAGTCTCTGACTGTGTGGGCTCTAAAAGCGTTTTCCAAAATGGTTCCCTTTTAAAGGACTCCAGTAAGCTACCCCACCTTGAATGGGTAGAGATGCATCTCCATGGAAACCATCTAATCAAAAGGTCCCACCCACAGTTGAGTGGGTCACATCTCCAGGGAAGCAATCAAAAAGATACCACCCAACAATACTGAATTAGGATTAAAGAACCTGGCTTTTCTGAGGTACACAGCACTTTCAAACCAGCACAATCTCAAAAGGGTTGATGTGAGGGATAAATGTGTGAAGACATAAGAAGTGCTTAGAACATGACCCAGCACATAAAATTGGCTTTATTGATTATTATTTTATTATGATGCTAATAAAAAGATATGCCGAAAGGCTATTAGATGACATTGGAAGATATTCAAGATTTGTCAGGTGACAAAAGGCCATTGAAAAGGGACCTCATTTTTGTTTAACTATATGTACACATTTTTAAAGGGCTATTTTTTCCTTTTGTGCTTTTCTAACATTTCCTAACATTTCTAAGTGATCAAGAATGAATTTTTTAATCAGATGAAGGAAAAAGTGTTTTTTGTAATCCATTTCTTTCCGAAAGAGACGTTGACGGCATGCTTTCTCACTGCAAGGACACAGAGCATCTCCCGGTCCCTTCTTCCCATCAGCTTCCGGAGGCTTCTCTGAACACTGGGGCTCCCACCTGCAGTCGTTTTGATGTGACTTGGATCGCAGTGCAGGCTGCTGGATCTAAAAATAAGCAGGAGTTGAGTCTGCAGCTGCTGCAGTTCTCTGGTTCTGATGTGACTCTCGGCTTGACAGAGATCAAAAGTTGTTTAAAACCAGGCAAGGCCCCCGGCGGCTTCTTGGACAGAACAGGGTTTACTTCCTGCTGCCAGAGCCTTCCCTGCTCAGGCTGGCAGGGGCTGGGAGCAGGAGGTTTCCATGACTCTTGGGGTGACTCCCTCAGCTATCAGAGGGGGCACAGATCGCTTAAGTCAGGGAACAGAGCTGTCCGTGGTCCTAGGGGGCCAATTTCTCTTCCAGACTGCTCAGGGAGGAATCAGGCCTGAGATGTGTTGGGCCCCTTCCCTCCCCTCCCCTCTGCCTCCACTGCTGCCAGCCTGACCCCAGCCATCAGCAGCTCTTTTCCTTTTAAAATGTTTTCCCTTTTTAAAAAATTGGGGTAAAAGTCACATGCAATAAAGAGTACAGACCTTAAGTGCACAGCTGAGTGAATTTTACCAAAATACACCCTCATACAACCTCTGCACAGGCCATGAGATAGAACATTTCTCAGGCACCAGTAGGTCATCTCGTGCTCCCACCCAGTAAGTATCACCCAAGGGTTACCAGCCCCCACCAACCTCCATCCCCACCTTCATCCTGCCTGCTTTGAACTTTTTATACATGAAATTAAACACAATGTTCTGTATGTGTCTCCTTGACCAGTACTACGTCTGTAAGACTCAACCACATTCTTGCAGGTACCTTTTCCCTTTTCATTGTTGTATACTGTTCCACTGTCTGAATCTACCATAATTTGTTTATACATTTGTTATGGGATGAATCGTGTCCTCTGCATAAATATGTTGAAATCCTAACCCCTGACATTTGTGACCTTATTTGGAAATAGGGTTTTTGCAGATATAACCAAGTCAAGATGAGGCCATACAGGATTAAGGGGGGTCCTAAATCCAATGACTGGTGTCTTTGTAGAGAAGGAGAGATTTGGAGACACAAAGACACCCTGGGGAGAAGGACACATGAAGGGGGAGGCTGAGATGGAAGTTTTGCAGCCCCAGGCCAAGAAACACCTGGAACCACACGAAGCTGGAGGAGGCAAGAAAGGATTCCACCTTAGAGCCTTGGGAGAGAGAGTGGGACCCTGGCAACACCTGGATTTCCACCTTCTGGTCTCCAGAGCTGAGAATGTAAATTTCTGTTGTTTGAAGCCACCCACTGTGTGTGGTCATGTGTTAAGGCAGCCCTAGGAAACAAACACAGCCTTCTACTGTTGCTAGGCATCTGGCTGGCTTCTAGTTTGTGGCTACGATGAAATGATGCTGCTAGGAACATTCTGGCACCCGCTTTTTGCTGGACATCAGCCTCTGTTTCCACCATTGTCTTTTGCATGGACAACTGCAATCGCCTCCTGCATGCCCCAGCTTCTATTCTTCCTTTTCATCCGTTCTCCACATAATTGCCAGAGTGACCTTCTGTAAGATTGTGTGACTCGCTCGCTCAGCCTGCAAAGGTATCCTAATACACTTAGAACAAACCCCTAACCCCTTACCCTGGTCCGTAAGGACTCTCCGTGATCTGAGCCCCGCCTGCCATTTTTGTTTCCTCTGGAACCAGTCTCGACCTCACCATGCTCCAGCCACGCTGGCCTTCTCTTGGTGCTTTGAGCATGCTAGTCTGCTCACTGCCCTGACCTTGGCACTAGCCACTCCCACTGCCTGCAAGGCCCTTCTTGGAAACTTCCCCCAGATTCTTCCGTCACTATCATTCATGCCTCAGCTTCAGAAAGGGCTTCCTCGACCACCTCAATGAATAGACCCCCTTCCCCCCATTCAATTTTCCTTTGCAGCATTTTCACTCTTTAATATTCCAGTCTCCCCTACTCCGTGGGAGTCCAGCTTGTTCACGTCTGGATCCCTAGGGTCTAGCCTCATGCCTGGCACAGAGCTGATGCTTATTAATGTTTGTCCAGTGAATGAATGAAGATGCCGGTCATAGATACACATTGCAGCATGACATTGGAGCGCTCTCATCAGACTACCTGGGTTTGAGGCAAAGTAGTAAACTTCTTACTAGCTGTGTGGTTGTACATCATCCCATCTCCCTGTGCCTCAGTTTTCCCATCTGTGCAGCAGGGATAATAGGTTGTTTTTGAGGCCTGGGACCAGGGTCTGGAATTTACAATGCAGCTGTTTTACAGGGCAGTTATGCTATCTGTATTTCATAGCCAGAGAGCAATGCACTTGCTGAGTGAGACAGAGGAAAACCCAGAGACAGCTGTAATCATACAGGTAACAAGTGGCCGTGTAGGGACTTGAATCCAGGTCTGGCCAACCCCAGAGCCCATGTGGCATCCTGTGGGAAACACCTGCTGTGCAATGGGTTGAAGGCTTGCTCTGGTCAGGTCAGGTTTATAGAACAGAATTCCCCTGCCATGTCAGGGGAATTTCCACTTGGGTAATTCACTTAGTTCTCCCGGGAGCCTGGAGGACTGGCAGGGCCTGCAGGGTCGCCTTCATTGTACACGTGAGCGACCTGGGGCTCCAAGAGGTGAGAGCCTTGCTCTGAGTCCCTGTCTGGTCCCTAGGCTCACTGCTACTACTCTGCCAATAACCATGGATGCCCTTTACCATGGTTTAAGCAGTTCTGCATCTTGTGGTCCCCCAAACATTGAGCTTTTGAGTGCCACATTTACCATCCTTTAGATCTGCTCACTTGAAAACAAAACCAAAAAAGAAAAAACTAGATCCAATCCTATGCAATATTATTGGTGAACTCACGTTCTGATATTCATTCAACAAATGTTTACTGAGCATCTACTAGAGACTTGGCACTCCTCTAGGCACTGGGAATATGGAGGGCACCAAACAAGA
This sequence comes from Tamandua tetradactyla, assembly GCF_023851605.1. Classification (NCBI taxonomy): domain Eukaryota; kingdom Metazoa; phylum Chordata; class Mammalia; order Pilosa; family Myrmecophagidae; genus Tamandua; species Tamandua tetradactyla. The sequence continues at coordinate 18,903,992 of NC_135331.1, forward strand.
AAGCCCCAGATCGTGTAGCAAGATGGTGAGCAGAAGCCCACGATGAATGAATTAATATGATTACAAAGTTTTAGGTGATGAGATATGACTTACGATAAAATAAAGCAGATGAAGGTGGTAAGACCAACAGAGTAATGACTATGTATATGTTTTAGTTAGTAAAAGCTACTGGAATGTGATATACCAGAAATGGAATGGCTTTTAAAATGGGGAATTTATTAAGTTGCAAGTTTACAGTTTTAAAGCCATGAAAATGTCCAAATTAAGGCATCCAGAAAAAGATACCTTAACTCCAAAGAAAGGGCCAATGAAGGTCAGGGTTTCTCTCTCAGCTGGGAGGGTACATGGCGATGTTTGCTAGCTTTCTTTCCTCCTTTTCATAAGGCTTCCCCGGGGGCATTTTCCTTTTGCATCTCCAAAGGTCTCTGGCTGTGTGGGCTCTGTCAATTCTGGTGGCTCTACAGCTTTTTCCAAAACAGTTCCCTGTTAAAGGGCTCCAGTGAGCAGCCCCACCTTGAATTGGTAGAGTCACATCTCCATGGAAATCAGCTAATCAAAAGTTGCCACCCACAATTGGGTGGGTCACATGTCCCTGGAAATTATAAAACTCCCCCCCAGCAATACTGAATGAGGATCAAAGGACATGGCTGTTCTGGGGTGCATAATAGCTTCAAATGGGCACATACATTTTTTCTGATGTACATAAAATCAGTACACAACTGTTGGAATAAAAATGTTCATCCATGTGCCATCTGGATTTGTCTTAAACCACCAGGATCATACAAAATATTTACACCCTTCTGAAACCAGGTTGCTCAGCCCTGCAAAGCATGGCATAGTGGGTGGTGCCTTCCAGCATCCTCAGATGGCAGGAAGCGCTGCAGTTGATTGCCTTGCTGCTTTTGCTCCCCCACCCCCCACCCCGCCCAGGCTGAGTCACTGTCAGAGATGAACTGACTGATATTTCAGTGGGGAGATAGCATCTCTTCAGTCATTCCTCCTTAATAAGCCTCCAGGCATTGGAGACAGTGATGACCTTATCTCCTCCTGCAGATGTGTCAATCTATCTCTCAACCCCCTCCACAAATGGAGATCCAGAATCCAGTGTCCCAGCCATGTCCCCATGAGAGCGCCATTTGAGGATGCTCTTTCATTATCCTCAAAATACCCTCCTCTGATGGGAAGTAACCAGGACTGATCTTTGTGTTCAGTTTCCAGGTGGCAAATAAGATGCTCAGAGAGGTCAAGTGACTTGCCTAAGGTTGCACAGCATAGGTGGAAAATAGCCTTGAGTTTAGGGAGGTGGGATAACCCAGGGACCAAGAGTCCCTAGGACACACCCTGGTGTGAATTTTGCCTCCTTTACTAAGTGTATTGCTCTGAGCAAGCAAGACACTTAACTGTGCCTCAGTTTCTGAATAGTTTTCTCTAGAGAAACTTCAGATCAGCCCCTACCTTGGGTATCTCCTAAACTATCTTTTGGCAGGCAGAGCTAACAAGGGAGAACATGCAGTAGATTTATTCCTTGTTGCTGGAAGTGTTTCCTTCTGGATCTCCAAAAGTCTCTGGCTGTGTGGGCTCCCCATACAGTGGGGGGCTTGTTAGAAATGCAGAGTCCCCAACCCTACCCCAAAGTTGCTGAATCAGTATTTTAACAAGATCCCCAGGTAATTTATGTGCACCTTAAATTTTGGGATGCTCTGGCTAGAGCAATTCTTCTCAACTTTTACTGTGCATGGTATCACCTGGGGGAGCTTTAAAATTTTCAGATACCTGGGCTCCAACCCCACAGGTTCTGATTCCCGTAGTCTGGGATCATCAATGAGGGTTGAAACTCCCATAGTGGCAAGGACTTGCTCTGGAAGGGGACACATTTAAATTTGAAGCTAAGGTCTTTCCACTTCCTAGCTGTGCATTCTTACTTCAGTTGCTTAACTTCTCTGATTCTCAGTTTCTTCATTGTAACATGAAAAGAACAATCCTCCCTCCTCCCTCTCAGGTTAGTTTGAGGATGAAATTAATACTAATAATGTACAGGACCCCAGTGGCAAGAGATATTGCTGAATCAGTAGTAGTAGGAGTGGGCTTATGTTCCAGATGGACATACAAAATATCTATCAATGGATGGAGAAGGCAGCTCCAGCAAGGACAAGGACATAACAAGACTTGCTACCATTTATTAAGCACTGACCATGCTACTAAATGCTGTTAAAAAGTATTTTAAAAATTAAAGAGATGCATGCACTTAGTTTAGCCCAGTGGTTCTCAGTGGAGGGGAGTGTATGTGTGGGTCTCATCCCCATGGGGACACTTGGCAATGTCTGGAGACAGTTCTGGTTGTCACAGCTGGGGATGGTGGTGCTATTGTCACCTACTCTAGTGAGTAGAGGTCAGAGATGCTGCACAGCAACCTACCTGCACAGGACAGCCTGTCACCTCAAAGAATTACCTGTTCTCAAATACCAGTGGTGCTGAAGTCGAGAAATCCTGGTTTGGATTCAAGTAATCCTGCAAAACATGTTATAATAACCGGCAGTCCCTCAGCACTTTCTGCCATCCTTTTCTCCAGCAGCAACCAGCTTTACCTTTTCAATGGGTTATTTTATTTACCTACCTGCCTCTAAATACCTTGCTCATATTGTGACTTCTGGATCACTCTCTTCTAGGCTTTGTTGACTTCTCACTATGAAGGTGAAGGCTCAGCTCTCCTCTCTGTGCCCTGCACGCCACACGTGCCCCCTCCCATCTCTCCCCACACCCCCCTGCCCTGTGCAGATCTGTCCCCCTTCCAGGTAAATCAACATTCCGTGTTCACATCATTCTCACTGTAAATGCTGTGCACACCTGATGCCGCATTCAACTAGGTAACTCTTTCCTCCTGCAAAGCCTTTTGCGCTCTCTGAAGTTAATCGTTGTCTTGTTTTTCCCTTGGCTTAATTTTCTAAGCACTTTCCACTAACTTAGCCCTCAACTCATTGCCAATTGTCTAAATTCCCTTTTAAGATATTCAGACGAATCAGGGAGGCAATCTATCACGTTTGCCTTTCTGAAGGCATCTTTCCCAAAGCAGGCTTGGTGCTTTGCAGGAATGGTTCTGTATAAGGCTCGCCACTGCCCAGTGAAATAGCTCCTGTCGTCATCACCATCGTTGTTTGGTCCCTGAGGAAACCAGCTCTCAGAGAGGTCAAGTTGTGTCCCCAAGGTCACACAGCAGCGAGCAGAGGACGCAGGACTTGACCCCAGGACTGGGTGGCCCTTGGCCCTGGCTTTCCTTATGTCTCAGAAGGCCACTCTTGGAGGAAGCCCTTTCAAATCCCTCCTGTCACAGACTTTCACCTGTCTGGATGGAGCGGCATCAACATATTCACTTCTTTCTTTTTTCTTTTAGGCTTTCAGACTAAATAACAAGTCCTGCTTTTATAAAGAAAGACAGTAATTGCTCCCCCATCAGGTAGAACAGTATTGGGCTATGATTTCTGAATATTCCATTGCTTTTCCAGACCATACAATTTTTTTTATTTAAGAAAACAATACACTTAGAACCACCAAAAATGGATATCTTAGTTAGCTTAACCATAGGCATGTTTAAAAAATTATCTGTATAATCATTGTAAAGCCTGTGTTTGCACACTAAGTTTCATAAACCATTTAAAATTAAGGTAACAAGTCCATCTTCCTACCCCATATTAGTGACAGACCCTTCCAATATTGAAAATTTAGAATTTCCATAGCCCAAACAACCCCAATGAGAGGTATGGAAAGATCAAAGGTGATGGTGGAATTATACATAGAAGATAGGACTTAACGAATGAATATGAATGCTGAATCATTAAATTGATATCTTTTTTAGTCTCCAGTATTTTAGAGCAGCTAGAAGTGAAAACCTAAAATTGTGAAATTATAACCCATGTCAAAGTCTGAAATATGTTCTACAACTAATTGTGGTGCTGTGCTTGGGAATTTATAGCTTTTTTGTATATATGCTATTGTTCACAAAAAAGAAGGAAATAAAAAGTAGATTGTGATGATAAAAAAGTATTTAAGCCCTCTAGCCTCCTATATTCTGAAGCAGCTAGAAGGAAAAATATGAGAGGATTGTATGGTAGCCCATGACAAACCCTGGGATCTATTCTGTAACCACTTTTTGCAGAGTGCTTTGAAAACGATTGCTTTTTTATTTCTTTGCTTTGTATATATGTTATACTATAATGTAAAAAAAAGTTACAAAAAAATTCAGGCAACAAGGAAAAAAATCTACAAATTCAGATAGCAAAGTTCTTAAGTTCCAAGTATTAAACACTAACTTAGATACCATTTGATCAGCTGTGAAAACTGAATGTTCTCAAAATATCAAGTAGAAAGTTCTTAAAAATATCTGCATTGCTATAGTAATGATTTATATTACTAAACATTTTCCTGGTTTCAGGAAAATATGAAGATACAAATATTTTTTACAATTAACATATGGAAATCTTAAGAACCTAAAATGGATATCTTAGTTAGCTTATCCATAGGCAGCATATTCATTTGTATATCCACAGCGCTGACCACAAGGATCAAACAGGACTCTGAACACCGTTTGTTGAATGAATAAACGAAGAATTTGAGAGGCAGTGGGCAGATAGCATTGTGTTCCTGGGTTGGGGATCAGGGGACCTGGGAGATCAGTTTGGTAACAGTGGGTGAGTTTCTTGTCCTCTCTGGCCTCATTTTCCTGTCTGTAAAATGGAACTAAGAACACCTGTTCACAGGGTTGTTTCTGAGCAGTCAGAAGACACTGGTAAAGGATGAACGCTCAGGGGCCTGTGAAATGGTACACAGATGCCAGGGCGGGATGTAAATTAGTACGTGGGGAAGCCCGTCTCTGCAAAGCTCCTCCTTCCCTCCCCCTCTTCCTCCTCTTCCTTTTCTTCTAAGCAAAACGTAGCATAATTAATTTAGAAAGGAAAAAGAAGTAGCTCACAACTGAGAAAAAGATATACTATAAACCAAGCTAGTTCCAATAAGATAAAATGTTTACATTTATATATTATAAAAATTGCTTTGTTCTTCTCTTGCCTGGCATCACTCATGAGTAGAAATTAACATCTATGATCTTGGTTTTATTCCCTCTCTTTTCAAGCAATGAGCAGTTTCAAATGACTGAGGAAACCATGACTAATACGAATAATCATGAATAATAGGAATAATAACTGATATTTAGTGCTTACTATGTGCCAGTCACACTTGCAAGCCCTTTTAGTGTTAACTCAGTTCTCAGAACAGTTCTAGGAGGTGGGTCCTGTCATTATACCCATTTGACGGATGAAGAACTGTCCATTCTCTCTCTGAAGCCCTTGTACTGAACCATTCTCTTTTGCCACCAACTGTCCTGTGCCTTTTTACAGGGGAAAGACACCCAATATTCAAAGCTTTTTGAACTTGAAGTAAATAAATGTCCCAAGAGCTCTGCATTCCACAGCTCATATTTTGGGTGGTGATATAGGTTTTCTAGCCAGGAGTGGAGAAATCCAGGAAATGCACTTTCAGTAAGGTTTCGTGTCCTGGCACTGCAGCACTGGCATCAGCTCAGCAATGGTGAATGGAGGAGTCCTGGGGCAGCCGGTCCTGTTGAAGCCAGTTTTTGCTATTGTAAGAACATGACTCTTTTAGTTCCCAGACTTTACTCCCTGGCATCTTCCTTCTCTGCCTTGCAGCTTTGGCATCACCAGTCCCTATGATGTGGATTATTCCCTGGAGCTTTACACAGTCAAGCTGTGATGGAAAGTCTGTGTTGGGGCTCTCAGTTACTCAGATGCTCCAAAGGCAAACACACATGCACACACGAACACAAACATCATGTCACTGGCATCATATCACATGGGAAGGCTCACGGCGATGACTGCCGGCCTTCCCTCCTGGCTTCTGGGTTCCAACGGCTTTTCCCAGGGTGATTCCTTACGGCATCTCCAAACATCTGGACTGAGCCCTAAGTGTTGAGATGAGGTGTGCTGAGCTCTCTTCAGAGCTCCCTCTTTTAAGCCTCTAGCTAATTAAATTAAACCTCACTCACTATGGAAGGCACCCCCCTTAGCCAACCACAAATGTAATAAGCCATAGGTGAATTTCACAAACTGATGATTTAAGTCCACAGCAACTAAACAATGGGACACCATCACCTGGCCAAGTTGACACCTGGACCTAACTACCATGAGTGCATAGGACCTATATGAGGGGTTTCTGTATTTGAGATACTTCTCCATACCCACTAGAACTGTTGTTATTCAAAAACATACACACAATGAAAAATCAGCAAGTGTTGGTGAGGATGTGGAGAAATAGGAACCCTTGTGCATGGCTAGTGAAAGTGTAAATTAGTGCTGCTACCGTGGAAAATAATTTGGTGGTGCCTAAAAAAAGTTAAACAGAGAATTTCCATGTGCTGTGACCATTCTCCTCATAGGTATGTTTCCCAAACAACTGAAAGCAGGGAAACGTCTATAGCAGTTATCACGGCATCATATTCACAATGGTCAATAGGTGGAAACAACCCAAGTGCCCACTGACAGACGGATGGTTCAAGTGTGGGGTACCCATATAGGGGAGTACCCTTCAGCTGTAGGAAGGAAGGAAGTTCTGAAACATTTATGACATGGACGAACCTTCAAGACATTAAGCTGAATGAAACAAACCTCAAAAGGACAAATCTTGTATGATTCCAATTATGAGAAGTATCTAGAATAAGCAAATTTATAGAGATAGAAAGCAGATTAGAGGTAAGCAAGAGCTGAGGGGAGGAGAAATGGGGAGTCGTTGCTTAATGGGTAAAGAGTTTCTGTTTCGAGTGATGAATAACATTCAGTAATGGATGGTGCTGATGATATCTTGTGAAGGTAATTAATTGTACACTTAGAAACAGTTAAAAAGGAAATTTTATATTATATACCTGTTACCAAAATCGAAAAAAGAATCTGCACTCTCTTCGGTGAAGAGGTTGCAGGGCTAAAGAAACCCATCAAAGAGATGCGACTTGCCTGGGATCATGAATGACAGAATTAGAACTGAGAACCCAGATCTCTGGGTCTCCTGTTGAGGGATTTACCCATTTCATCACTCTGTGTTGACAGATGAACTGCGTGTGATTAGTTGATACAGTGAACAATTAAACCAGATACTCTTCTCAGCCTCTCCATCCATCATAGCCTTAGCCCTGGCACCCTCTCAGGTGTGCCATCAGCCATGGTTTTTGTAGTATGCCATTCATTCTTATAATTGGGTCTTTTTCTGATGATTATAAATAGGAATGATTGCAGCAGAGTCCTGCTGGCTGTTCCACTGAGCATCTGCCACATAACTGAGGAGGCTCATCCGGTGTTTTGGAAAGTAGAATCAGGAGGTGTGCACGCATGCACACACACACACACATACACACACTCACACACACACACACAAGTCCATTTGTCGCCACTTATGGGGCCTGCAGTGCTCTTGGTATAGGGCAATGAAGCCAGCTTGTCCTTTAGTGCTCCATATCTCAGTTAAGGACCCTATTGTTACCCCAGTTTTTTTTTCTTTTTCAAAGTACATTTTTTTTTAATTAATTAAAAAAAATAAACTAACACAACATTTAGAAATCATTCCATTCTACATATGCAATCAGTAATTCTTAATATCATCACATAGATGTATGATCATCATTTCTTAGTACATATGCATCGATTTAGAAAAAGAAATAGCAAGACAACAGAAAAAGAAATAAAATGATAATATAGAGAAAAAATAAAAATAAAAATAAAAATACAAAAATATATAAGAAAAAAAGCTATAGCTCAGATGCAGCTTCATTCAGTGTTTTAACATAATTACATTACAATTAGGTAGTATTGTGCTGTCCATTTTTTTTTTTTTTTTTTAGAAATCATGCCATTCTACATATGCAATCAGTAATTCTTAACATCATCACATAGATGCATGATCATCGTTTCTTAGTACATTTGCATCGGTTTAGAAGAACTAGCAATATAACCGAAAAAGATATAGAATGTTAATATAGAGAAAAAAAATAAAAGTAATAATAGTAAGAACAAAACAAAACGAAACAAAAACCCATAGCTTGGATGCAGCTTCATTCAGTGTTTTAGCATGATTACTTTACAATTAGGTATTATTGTGCTGTCCATTTTTGAGTTTTTGTATCTAGTCCTATTGTACAGTCTGTATCCCATCAGCTCCAATTACCCATTATCTTACCCTGTTTCTAACTCCTGTTGAACTCTGTTACCAATGACATATTCCAAGTTTATTCTCCAGTGTCGATTCACATCATTGGGACCATACAGTATTTGTCTTTTAGATTTTGGCTAGACTCACTCAGCATAATGTTCTCTAGGTCCATCCATGTTATTACATGCTTCATAAGTTTATCCTGCCTTAAAGCTGCATAATATTCCATCGTATGTATATACCACAGTTTGTTTAGCCACTCGTCTGTTGATGGACATTTTGGCTGTTTCTATCTCTTTGCAATTGTAAATAACGCTGCTATAAACATTGGTATGCAAATGTCCGTTTGAGTTTTTGCCCTTAATTCCTTTGAGTAGATTCCCAGCAATAGTATTGCTGGGTCGTATGGCAATTCTATATTCAGCTTTTTGAGGAACTGCCAAACTGCCTTCCACAGTGGTTGCACCATTTGACATTCCCACCAACAGTGGATAAGTGTGCCTCTTTCACCGCAACCCCCCCCCACACTTGTCATTTTCTGTTTTGTTGATAATGGCCATTCTGGTGGGTGTGAGATGATATCTCATTGTGGTTTTGATTTGCATTTCTCTAATGGCCAGGGACATTGAGCATCTCTTCATGTGCCTTTTGGCCATTTGTATTTCCTCCTCTGAGAGGTGTCTATTCAAGTCTTTTTCCCATTTTGTAATTGGGTTGGCTGTCTTTTTGTTGTTGAGTTGAACAATCTCATTATAAATTCTGGATACTAGACCTTTATCTGATATGTCGTTTCCAAATATTGATTCCCATTGTGTAGGCTGTCTTTCTACTTTCTTGATGAAGTTCTTTGATGCACAAAAGTGTTTAATTTTGGGAGTTCCCATTTATTTATTTCCTTCTTCAGTGCTCTTGCTTTAGGTTTAAGGTCCATAAAACTGCCTCCAATTGTAAGATTCATAAGATATCTCCCTACCTTTTCCTCTAAATGTTTTATGGTCTTAGACCTAATGTTTAGATCTTTGATCCATTTTGAGTTAACTTTTGTGTAGGGTGTGAGATATGGGTCTTCTTTCATTCTTTTGCATATGGATATCCAGTTCTCTAGGCACCATTTATTGAAGAGACTGTTCTGTCCCAGGTGAGTTGGCTTGACTGCCTTATCAAAGATCAGATGTCCATAGATGAGAGGGTCTATATCTGAGCACTCTATTCGATTCCATTGGTCGATATATCTATCTTTATGCCAATACCATGCTGTTTTGACTACTGTGGCTTCATAATATGCCTTAAAGTCAGGCAGTGCAAGACCTCCAGCTTCGTTTTTTTTCCTCAAGATGTTTTTAGCAATTCGGGGCACCCTGCCCTTCCAGATAAATTTGCTTATTGGTTTTTCTATTTCTGAAAAATAAGTTGTTGGGATTTTGATTGGTATTGCATTGAATCTGTACATCAATTTAGGTAGGATTGACATCTTAACTATATTTAGTCTTCCAATCCATGAACACGGTATGCCCTTCCATCTATTTAGGTCTTCTGTAATTTCCTTTAGCAGTTTTTTGTAGTTTTCTTTATATAGGTTTTTTGTCTCTTTAGTTAAATTTATTCCTAGGTATTTTATTCTTTTAGTTGCAATTGTAAATGGGATTCATTTCTTGATTCCCCCTCCGCTTGTTCATTGCTAGTGTATAGAAATGCTACAGATTTTTGAATGTTGATCTTGTAACCTGCTACTTTGCTGTACTCATTTATTAGCTCTAGTAGTTTTGTTGTGGATTTTTCCGGGTTTTTGACGTATAGTATCATATCGTCTGCAAACAGTGATAGTTTTACTTCTTCCTTTCCAATTTTGATGCCTTGTATTTCTTTTTCTTGTCTAATTGCTCTGGCTAGAACCTCCAACACAATGTTGAATAATAGTGGTGATAGTGGACATCCTTGTCTTGTTCCTGATCTTAGGGGGAAAGTTTTCAATTTTTCCCCATTGAGGATGATATTAGCTATGGGTTTTTCATATATTCCCTCTATCATTTTAAGGAAGTTCCCTTGTATTCCTATCTTTTGAAGTGTTTTCAACAGGAAAGGATGTTGAATCTTGTCAAATGCCTTCTCTGCATCAATTGAGATGATCATGTGATTTTTCTGCTTTGATTTGTTGATATGGTGTATTACATTAATTGATTTTCTTATATTGAACCATCCTTGCATACCTGGGATGAATCCTACTTGGTCATGATGTATAATTCTTTTAATGTGTTGTTGGATACGATTTGCTAGAATTTTATTGAGGATTTTTGCATCTATATTCATTAGAGAGATTGGTCTGTAGTTTTCTTTTTTTGTAATATCTTTGCCTGGTTTTGGTATGAGGGTGATGTTGGCTTCATAGAATGAATTAGGTAGTTTTCCCTCCGCTTCGATTTTTTTGAAGAGTTTGAGGAGAGTTGGTACTAATTCTTTCTGGAATGTTTGATAGAATTCAGATGTGAAGCCGTCTGGTCCTGGACTTTTCTTTTTAGGAAGCTTTTGAATGATTAATTCAATTTCTTTATTTGTGATTGGTTTGTTGAGGTCATCTATTTCTTCTTGAGTCAAAGTTGGTTGCTCATGTCTTTCCAGGAACCCGTCCATTTCATCTAAATTGTTGTATTTATTAGCGTAAAGTTGTTCATAGTATCCTGTTATTACCTCCTTTATTTCTGTGAGGTCAGTAGTTATGTCTCCTCTTCCATTTCTGATCTTATTTATTTGCATCCTCTCTCTTCTTCTTTTTGTCAATCTTGCTAAGGGCCCATCAATCTTATTGATTTTCTCATAGAACCAATTCTGGCCTTATTGATTTTCTCTATTGTTTTCATGTTTTCAATTTCATTTATTTCTGCTCTAATCTTTGTTATTTCTTTCCTTTTGCTTGCTTTGGGATTAATTTGCTGTTCTTTCTCCAGTTCTTCCAAATGGATAGTTAATTCCTGAATTTTTGCCTTTTCTTCTTTTCTGATATAGGCATTTAGGGCAATAAATTTCCCTCTTAGCACTGCCTTTGCTGCATCCCATAAGTTTTGATATGTTGTGTTTTCATTTTCATTCGCCTCGAGGTATTTGCTAATTTCTCTAGCAATTTCTTCTTTGACCCACTCGTTGTTTAAGAGTGTGTTGTTGAGCCTCCACATATTTGTGAATTTTCTGGCACTCCGCCTATTATTGATTTCCAACTTCATTCCTTTATGATCTGAGAAAGTGTTGTGTATGGTTTCAATCTTTTTAAATTTGTGAAGACTTGCTTTGTGACCCAGCATATGGTCTATCTTTGAGAATGATCCATGAGCACTTGAGAAAAAGGTGTATCCTGCTGTTGTGGGATGTAATGTCCTATAAATGTCTGTTAAGTCTAGCTCATTTATAGTAATATTCAGGTTCTCTATTTCTTTATTGATCCTCTGTCTAGATGTTCTGTCCATTGATGAGAGTGGTGAATTGAAGTCTCCAACTATTATGGTATATGAGTCTATTTCCCTTTTCAGTGTTTACAGTGTATTACTCACGAATTTGGGGCATTCTGGTTTGGTGCGTAAATATTTATGATTGTTATGTCTTTTTGTTTAATTGTTCCTTTTATTAGTATATAGTGTCCTTCTTTGTCTCTTTTAACTGTTTTACATTTGAAGTCTAATTTGTTGGATATTAGTATAGCCACTCCTGCTCCTTTCTGGTTGTTATTTGCATGAAATATCTTTTCCCAACCTTTCACTTTCAACCTATGTTTATCTTTGGGTCTAAGATGTGTTTCCTGTAGACAGCATATAGAAGGATCCTGTTTTTTAATCCATTCTGCCAATCTATGTCTTTTGATTGGGGAATTCAGTCCATTGACATTTAGTGTTATTACTGTTTGGATAATATTTTCCTCTAACATTTTGCCTTTTGTATTATATATATCATATCTGACTTTCCTTCTTTCTACACTCTTCTCCATACCTCTCTCTTCTGTCTTTTTGTATCTGACTCTAGTGCTCCCTTTAGTATTTCTTGAAGAGCTGGTCTCTTGGTCACAAATTCTCTTAGTGACTTTTTGTCTGAGAATGTTTTAATTTCTCCCTCATTTTTGAAGGATAATTTTGCTGGATATAGGAGTCTTGGTTGGCAGTTTTTCTCTTTTAGTAATTTAAATATATCATCCCACTGTCTTCTAGCTTCCATGGTTTCTGCTGAGAAATCTACACATAGTCTTATTGGGTTTCCCTTGTATGTGATGGATTGTTTTTCTCGTGCTGCTTTCAAGATCTTCTCTTTCTCTTTGACCTCTGACATTCTAACTAGTAAGTGTCTTGGAGAACGCCTATTTGGGTCTAATCTCTTTGGGGTGCGCTGCACTTCTTGGATCTGTAATTTTAGGTCTTTCATTAGAGTTGGGAAGTTTTCAGTGATAATTTCTTCCATTAGTTTTTCTCCTCCTTTTCCCTTCTCTTCTCCTTCTGGGACACCCACAACATGTATATTTGTGCGGTTCATATTGTCCTTGAGTTCCCTGATACCCTGTTCAAATTTTTCCATTCTTTTCCCGATAGATTCTGTTTCTTTTTGGAATTCAGATGTTCCATCCTCCAAATCACTAATTCTATCTTCTGTCTCTTTAAATCTATCATTGTAGGTATCCATTGTTTTTTCCATCTTTTCTACTTTATCCTTCACTTCCATAAGTTCTGTGATTTGTTTTTTCAGTTTTTCTATTTCTTCTTTATGTTCAGCCCATGTCCTCTTCATGTCCTCCCTCAATTTATCGATTTCGTTTTTGAAGAGGTTTTCCATTTCTGTTCGTATATTCAGCATTAGTTGTCTCAGCTCTTGTATCTCATTTGAACTATTGGTTCGTTCCTTTGACTGGGCCATATTCTCAATCTTCTGAGCGTGGACTGTTATCTTCTACTGCTGGCCTCTGGGCATTTAGTCAGATTTCCCTGGGTGTCGGACCCAACAAGGTTGTAAGATTTTTCCGTGAAATCTCTGGGTTCTGTTTTTCTTATCCTGCCCAGTAGGTGGCGCTCGTGGCACACGTTTGTCTCAAGTGTTTGGAATGGATCCCCCCCGGTCACCGATCTCCGCGGCCTGGGGATTTCCGATCCAATTCTCTCCGTTAGTTCAGGGACTGCGCATGGTGGGGGCGTCAGCCGCTGCGGCTTGAGGGGACCCTGTGGTTGGTCGCCGGCCGCAGCGGGCCCAGGGAATTCGCCACCGGACCAGGAAGTCACCTGCGGGGGAGGGGCGTCGGTCACCGGCCGCCGCGGCCTGGGGAATTCCCCACCAGACCAGGAAGCCACCCGCGGCGGGGGGGCCACCGCGGCTTGGTTAGCCCTCTGATCCGAGACTCGTAGCCGCGAACTCGAAGCTGAGACTCGAAGCCGCCCGCAAAAGGGGGGCGCTGGCCGCCTCGGCTTGGGAAACTTGCCTCTCCGAGACTCTCAGCCGGCCCGGGAAGGAGGGAGGGAGTAGCTCCGACCGCCGCAGCTGCCACTGCTCAGGAAATCGCGCGCCGCTCGGGGATCTCACCGCAGCCGAGTCTTGCAGTCAGACTAGCCAGTCCAGACTGGGGTACGCTGTGTGTCCATTCCATGCCGTAGCCCCGGGAGCTGTTCTGCACTGTTTCAGTTCACCTAGTAGTTGCTTTGGAGGAGGAGGAACTAAGACGCACGTACCTTACTAAGCTGCCATCTTGGAACCTGCCCTACCCCATTTTTTTAGGCAAGAAACTAGGGCATCACATGACACATTCCTCTCCTCATCTTCTGTCTGATCTATCATCAACTCTTGTCTCTTTTAACTTCTGTCACTCTGACAAGCCAGCCCACTGTTATTTGTAGCCTGGAGAACAGCCACAACTTCCTCTGAAGGGTGATCCCATGAAATATTAGCCAGTAAGTTCTTTTGTTTTCATTTTGTCCCCATCCTGTGTTTGATACAGAGACTTGGTATATTAGCAACGATAGGCAAGGTGGTGCTGCTGTAACAGACAACCAGTGAGTTCGAAGCAAAAGTTTATTCTGCAGTTGTGCAGTCTGCTGCAGGTTTTGGTGACTCTACAAGGCAGCTATCCATGAATAGCTCAGGATTCCAGGCTGCTTTGATTTTTATGACACCTCCGTATCAATTCATGTTTCTGTGATTGCTGCAGAAAGAGAATAGAGAGAGGAATTGTTCAGCAGCTCCTAGAAGCTTCCACCCAGGAGTGGCATGCACCACTTCTACTCACATTTTATTGGTCAAAGCAAGTCATGACTATGTCTCATTGACTTGGAAAGGGATGAGAATTGGTGAGCATCTGTACTGTCTCATCACTTGCCCCAGGGAGTAGAGCCAGAAAAGGAGCTGACAAATGATCAGCTCTTTAATTCAAAAGTATTGATCCAATGTGAGACGAGTAGATATAGGAAATCAACGTCAGCCTGAACCAGGCCCCTTCTCCCCATGTCTAAATCAGAGACCCCTGAACTTGGTAGTGGCAAGGGGGAGAGTTTGAAGAGGAAGCACCAGAGAGTTTCATCGAGTGTAGGATACCTTGTTCCACCTCCTGTATTTGAATACTGGGCCACCATTCTAAGTGCAGGATCCAAATGCAGAGTGGGGATCTGTGTCTCATTGGTTCTCTCTGATAATCTCATAAGCAACAGCTTTTCTTTCTTCCGTGGGAAGAGAACTCAAGATCTGGGATGGCTTTGAGGAGTGTGGGGTAGAGTGAAGGCTGACCAAAAGCACTGGAGATTTGTGTGTTCCCAGGGGAGATAAGGACAGAGGTGATGGGGAGGGAATTAGGGAGAGATGGAAGGAGGGGATGGGGCTGAGGGGAAAAAGGCTGGTCACTGTGTAGGGTCTCAGTTCCGGGGATCTGTGAGACAGGGTATGTTGACAAACTGAATAAGTAAGGATGTGCCATTTTCTCAGAGGGATCAGGGCAGGGTAGAAGACTAGCTCAGGGACCAGAAGGAACAGGTTACATTTGGGGCAGCAAATGGTACAGGGCAGAGGCAGATAAAGGCTAAAGAGAACAGTGTCTTCCCTCATGGAGGCCACTGGGAGGGGGGAGGGAGAGGGAGGCAGGAGGAGGAGGAGAATAAACACCCCAGCAGGGTGTGAATAGCATTCCTGCCGGTTCACCTGGGAGGGCTGAGATGTTGTTTCCTGCATCAGGCCAAACAGCGGTGAGGAGTCAGAAATTCAGCCCAGTTCTAGAAAATAACGTGGTGTTTTCTTTGGCTGCCCAGGTCTCTCAGGGAGCTTCATTCATCCACATCAATGCAGCCAAAGTATTGTATGCCAGCAGACTCTGCCAGTCAACAAACTGACCAGTCCTTGGTGAGTAAGAAAAGAAATTTGGAGTGCTTAGAAACTTTCATAGCAGTTACATTGCTGTGACATCTAAGGACATTTTGGTTGTATTTTACAAGAGCAGAAGTTCATGACGGATTAGAGAAAAAACTGGTCCTTCCCTACAGAGGGTCTGAAAAGCACTACGCTAGGTCCCTAAGAGACCTCTCTCAGGCCACTCAGGTCTTCTAGGCTGTTCTTTGTTTGTTTGTTTGTTTGTTTTGTTTTTTTGTTTTTTAATTAAAAAAATTAACAACAAACAGAACATTAAGATATCATTCCATTCTACATATACAATCAGTAATTCTTAAATATCATCACATAGTTGCATATTCATCATTTCTTAGAACATTTACATCAATTTAGAAAAAGAAATAAAAAGACAACAGAAAAAGAAATAAACAATAATAGAGAAAAAAAAGTTATACACACCATACCCCTTACCCCTCGCTTTCATTTACCACTAGTATTTCAAACTAAATTTATTTTAACATTTGTTCCCCCATTATTTATTTTTATTCCATATGTTCTACTCTTTTGTTGATATGATAGATAAAAGGAGCATCAGACACAAGGTTTTCACATTCACAGAGTCACATTGTGAGAGTTATATCATTGTTCAATCATCATCAAGAAACATGGCTACTGGAACACAGCTCTACATTTTCAGGCAGTTCCCTCCAGCCTCTCCACTACATCTTGAACAACAAGGTGATATCTACTTAATGCGTAAGAATAACCTCCAGGATAACCTCTGGACTCTGTTTGGAATCTCTCAGCCATTGACACTTTGTCTCATTTCACTCTTTCCCCCTTGGTGGAGAAGGCTCCCTCAATCCCTTGATGTTAATTCTCAGCTCATTCTAGGGTTTTTCTCAATCCCTTGATGGTGAGTCTCAGCTCATTCCAGGATCTTTGTCCCAAGTTGCCAGGAAGGTCCA
This sequence comes from Tamandua tetradactyla, assembly GCF_023851605.1. NCBI lineage: Eukaryota > Metazoa > Chordata > Mammalia > Pilosa > Myrmecophagidae > Tamandua > Tamandua tetradactyla. The sequence goes on from NC_135331.1 coordinate 18,920,488, forward strand.
CACCCCTGGGAGTCATGTCCCATGCAGAGAGGGGGAGGGTAATGAGACTGCTAGTCATGTTGGCTGGAGGGAGAGGCCACATCTGAGCAACAAAAGAGGCTCTCTTGGGGGTGACTGTTAGGACTAAATTTTAAGTAGACTTGACTTATCCTTTGTGGGGTTAAGTTTCATATGAACAAACCCCAAGACTGGGGGCTCAGCCTATAGCTTTGGTTGTCCACACTGCTTGTAAGAATATCAAGAATTCAACTTGGGGAAGTTGAATTTCTCCCCACTCTCACCATTCCCCGAAGGGGGCTTGCAAATACTTTTCCACTCACTGATCAAATCACTCTGGGATTCATCGGGTAGGCTGTTCTTCTTAGGACAACAGGAGTAGTCTTTCTAAAATGCAAGTGCAATCATGATATGCCTCCAATTGAAGCCCTCCCATGATGGGTAACAAATAATTCCTTTACAGCAGGCTGCAAGGCCCTGTGTCAGCTGGCTGGTCCTGTCCACCTCCTCAACCTCCTCTTCTCTTCTCCTCCATACCTGCTGCCCCCGCTACCTGCCCACACAGGACTTTTTCAGCTCCTCAGAGGCACCAAGTCCTTCACGCTTCGGGGCATCTGCTTGTGCGTATCCTCCGCCTGAAATGCTCTCCTCTCCATCTCTGTCATGTGAGCCCCACTCACCCTTTGGCTCACAGCTAGAGATGTACATCCACAGCAAGGCTTTCTCTGGTGCCCTGGAGTGGTTGAGGGCTCCCTGCTTCCTGCCCTGATAATACCCCACAATTACTGGAACAAACCTGTGTCCGATTTGTTTCAATGTCTGCCTTTGCCGCAGGTCTGGAAACTGCAAGAGGGCAGAGGGCTTGTCAGTTTTGTTGACCGCTTTATCCCACAGGCCTGGCCCAGCTCTCCGTCCTCAGTGAATATCTGTTGAACGAATATATCTGTTGCATGGGTAAATGGATGCAAGACACCCAGAGCTCCTGGAAAAGGCGATGGTATCTTGTGAAGTGAAGTGTATCTTTTGGAGGCCAGGCCTTTATTTGAGAAAGTAGTTCCCACGCCTCTTTCCCCTGCCTGGAAGCTGGCAGTCGGTCCTGAGCTCCCGCTGATAAATCATTTTATTGGCACAGCTGGGTAGGAAAGGACAGCCTGGGTAACGGGGGGTGGCCTCTGTGTCGCAGGCAAAGGACCCCCCCCCCCCCCCGTTCACTTGGTGACAACGGGCAGACGCGGGCGGCCCGCACAGCCATCCAACCCCTCGGCATATCTGAGAATAAGCCCCGGTTCTTGAAGAGGCCAGGAGGGGGGAGGGCAGAGGAACATAGAGTCCCACCTCTCCTCCCTGCAGGATGGCTGGCAGCCTCAGCCAAGAGGGCCAGTGCCCTACATTTTGAGGCATGACAGTGCCTTTTAATATATATTTTTGATATAGACAAATATGTAATATATAAATATTTATATCGTTAATTAAAACATTTTTAGGTTGAGCCAAATTTTCAAATTGAAACAGCAATGCAGTGCTTTGCCCTAACGGGCGGCTGCGTGTGCAGTTGTTAGGCATGATGACAACGGAACCCGACTGCCTGGGTTCAAAATCTGGCTCCATCCCCTGTTAGTTTAGGGCAACACTGTCAAGGGACAATCTCTATGGGCTTCTGTTCCCTCGGGGACAAACTGGAGATAAAAATGGTACGTGTTTAATAGGGTTACTGGGAGGATTAGATGAACGAATGCATGCCAGGCATGTAGCATGTAGGAAACAATAGCCCTGGTTTTATAAAAATAGTCGAATGATTTAGAACTGAATAAAGAAGAAGTCTGTATCCCCTGAGAGAACTCTCAGCAGTGTCCTTTCAGATCTTCAAGCCTCTGCAAACAGACACGTGTCCAGGACCGGGACCAGGCTGGACAGGGTGAGGTGTGTGGGGTGTGAAATTTAAGGGCACACGTCCTGTCCAGTGCTGGTGCTGCATCTGTGTGGAGCTGAGCGCCAGTGCCCTGCTAAGTTCTGGGCTCTCGGACCTCGCGGGCCACACCGTAGGCGAGTTCCTGACACAGGTCACGGGAGACTGCAGCTCCTGATAATGGCAGACAAGGCAATTTGCACCAAGAAAGACTGGAATACGCATAATAAAGGAAACAAAATGCTCAGTATGTCAGGTGGTGATAAAGTAATATGGGGAAAAATAAGCAGGGAAGGGAGATGAGGCCTGCTCGGGGTGAGGTGTAAAAAAGGGAGTCGCATTTCTGAATAGAGTGATCAGAAATGGTCCCATTGGGAAAGGGACGTCTGCATGAAGATGTGAAGGAGATGAGAGATGGAGGCAGGCGGACTTTTGAGGCAAAAGGATGGCTGTTCCATTCTGTGCTCTGATAACTATCTAATTTAATTAGATCTTACTAATCATGGATGAAATAGAAGAGTTAAAAGAAAGGAGTGGTTACGATGAATCCTAAGTTAAAGGCTTTGGAAAGAGTTGAAAGGGCTCTTTGCAAAGAAGTGCTGTCAAATTAAGAGGATGAAAAATGTAAGCGTGGCAAATAATTTTTTTCACAAAAATCTGGAAGAGTCCAGCATTCACATTCTTTCACATGTGCTTTGAAAGTGCTCCACTCTAAAGAACCGGATAATATATTACGGTAATATATTACGATTGTGACTTATACAATAAAAGAGAAAGGGAATTCCATCAGGATTCCTAAACTCCAAGACAAGACCTTCACCCTTTATCAGAAGGTTGGTGCACAAATGACATTTATTTATTTTAGGCTAAACTACAACATTTAAGGTATGAATGCTTTAAGTTTTGTGATTCTTCACTTTGACTTACTTGAATAACCCACCAACGACTCATTCCGGTATTGGAAAAAAGCCGATTTGTTGACCACCTGTCTATCAGCTGAAAGCTTTTTAAAAAATAATCAGTGTGTCAAATTGACATTCTCCCTCCCTGCCTGAATCCGTCCAGTTCTTTCTTGGAGATCACTGCAGAGAACAGGTGGGGAGAGGAGGAAAAACTGTGAGAAAGTAGAGATGATATGAAGTTGATGAACTGATGTCAGTAGACTTGACCCAGGTTCAGATCATAACTTACTATGAGACCTTGGGCAAGTCACTTTACCTCTTGGACTCTCTCTCTTCGTCTGTAACATAGACACAAGAGTAGAGCCGACCTCAGCGTTGTGGGGAGGATTAAATGAGGTGGTGTGTGTGAGGTGCTTGGTGTACTGCCTGGCATATCGTAATGCTAAATAGTGAGGTGACTATAATTATTTTACTGTTGACGTGCATTGAAACTCTAATTCAGTAACTCTGTTTGGTGGTAGATTATCTCTCATAGAGCTTGGAGTAGACCCGGATATTGCTTAAAGAAGAAGAGGACATTCTACCAACAGGAGCAGAATAAACCCTAGGAGGAGATGGGAAAGCATCGACCTCAAGTGCTGGACGTAATAGGGTCAGTAGGGTCCCATCTGGTATTCAGCAGGCAGATGCTCATTTTGAACCAAGAAGGGTTAGCCCAGAGCTCCATGATTCCTGTCTGGGATTGGGATTTAGTAGGAAGAAAGGCTAGACACCAAGACCTTGCAGGCAGACAGAGGAAGTTGGTGCCATCGCTAGGTGAACCATTTTGGGTTTTCGCAGATGGGTAGAGACATAGGGTGAAGTTCCTGAACGTGATTCCTCGTACATCTGGTAACTTCTCTGTAGCTCATGGCCTCTGAGGATGCCCTCTGACTCAGCCTTTCCCAAACTTGGATTCACAATGTTGCTTGGATATTCTAAAAGGTTAAAATGTTTAAAAGTCCCATATTGTACAACTCTGGGACATACAGCAACTTATAGAAACAATGACAACGACTAATATTTTTGGAGGGGAGGGGAGCATTGTGTGCCACAATGTCTACTAAGTATTTTCAGGTATTTGTCTCGCTTAATTCTCTCAAAATCACCATGGGGTGGGTACTATTATTATCCCATTTCACAGATAAGGAAATGAAACATTTAGAAATGATGCTCAGAGAACTTAGTTAACTTACCCAAGATTGCATAGCAAGTGAGTGAAAGAACAAGTGTTCGAACTTGGGCATTTCTGACCCTAAGCCTCTGCTCTTAATATGAAATGAGTCTTTCTCCAACCCTTTGCTTTATAATGGAGAGACCAGGGAATATACTTAATATTCCATCTGAGGATATTTTGAGCAGAAGATCCTTGTTTTTCAAACTTAGGAAGTGTCATATATGTGCAAGCAAAGCAAGTCCATCCCTTGTTGAAAGGATACTGGTATTTCTGCCTCCAGAATCAGCCTTTCCTCTCATTTCTATGTACAAATAATGCATTAGTATATTAACGATTCTCAAAAATCCTACAGTAAAGAACCCTCTTTACTTTCCTTTAAGCCAGTTAGTCCCATCTCATTTCCCCTCCAGAATCCCCTCCTTGCCTCCCATTTTCCTTCAGAAGTCATTCATAGCCACAGGAAGAGCATTCCATGAAACACAGTTTGAGTAATTCCCCTTTGTAAAGAAAGCATTAAGGACTGTGTGTAATTTATTCCTCAAATGGGGGTGGGGTGGGGAACATTCCATCGTGCATCCCCCGCTGGTAGTGAACAGGGCAAGAGTAGTTTCTTTACGTAAAGGGCAGCATAAAATAAACGAGACGTACCCTGTAAAATCTAGAAGACATTGTTCTGGGGATTAGCTACTCGAAATTTCACAACAGGGAGGGCTTTCGAGGGAAATGGCAAATCATGATTTATTGATGTCCCCTAAATTTTTCAATGTGTCATAAAGAAAAACTTGACAAGAGGAAACCTCTTAAGAGTCTTAGATGACATTTGCTTGAAATTGGCTTATGGTATTTTCATATCTCCTTTGCAGACCTAGTCCTGGATGACTCTGTGAGTAATATCTTCCTTTGAAAGCTTTTTATTCTTTATATCGTTTTCTTAGGGCTTGGTAAGATTGCTTAGGGGGCCGTATTCATTTCTAATCCATGGAAAAGAAAGCATGTCTCTCCTGGAGACTCAAACCTCTGCAAAGCACGTGGGATAAGGATAGTGTCCAGCAGTTATACAGATTTTAAATAGCTATTAATGTAAATATAAAACCGTAAGACACATGAATGAAAGCTCATTGAACAGTCTGGAAGGGAAGCGAAGCTTGGGGGAATGTTTGCCAGTACTCAGAATATACAGTCTGTTTAAATGGATTATTGAGAAGCAGTGTGGCAGGACTACTTAATGGTCACTGAGCTAGTTTCCTTTCTTCCTAGGCACAGAACCCAGTTTCCTTTGCACTTAGGTATCATCATGTGACTGAGTTCTGGCCAATGGGGTATAAACAGAAGTGATGTGGCCATCTCCTGCCTGGCTCATAAAAACCTCCTAACCATGACCCTCCATGCTCTTCTCCTGAGCTGGCAACCTTGGAAGTCATTTTGTTGGATGATAGAGAAGCCAGGAGTTGGAAAGTTTGAGTCTTTGAATTACTGTTTGGAGGGAGTTGTCCACCATTTAGGAACACCTATTTTGGAAAATTTAGTGAGCCTAGAAATAAATGTGTATTATGTTTGAGCCATGTATACAAGTTATCAGGAGATACAAAGACGGTCAAGATTGGGCATTTAGTGCTAAAGGAGTACAGAATGTTCAATAGGACTGATCATAAAAATTCAGAAATGGAGAGCACAATATTATTTGATTGTAGCACAATAATATAAGTACACTGAATGAAGCTGACTGTGAGTATGGTTGAGGGAGAAGGGGGCATGTATAATACCAGAAGGAAAGATAGAGGATAAAGACTGAGATGGTATAACTTAGGAATACCTGGAATGTAAAGTGATGGTGATTAAGTGCACAAATATAAGCATGTTTTTGCATGAGTGAGAACAAATGAATGTCAACATTGCAATGTGTTGAAAATGAATGGTATACAGGAAAGAGTAATATGCTTCCACCGAATGTAACAAAGGAATTATTCCAAAACTAAATGTCCACAAGCAGAGGATATAGGGGAAGGGTATGAAATTCTTTGCTGAAGAAAAGGAAATGTCTTCATATGGATAGCAGTGACAAAGGCATAGCTTTGTGATTATGCTAGGGAATATTAATTTTTTTACTTAGGTTGGGATCATATGATGTATGAATAAAACTGTTTGAAAATAAACAGAGAAACAAGTGCTGGAGAAAATGTAGAGAGGAAGATGTACCTATTCACTGTTGGTAGGAAGCTGAGAGGTGCAGCCCCTCAGGAGGGCAGTGTGGTGGTTCCACAGGAGGCTAGGGCTGGGGTAGCCATATGGTCCTGCAACCCCATTGTTAGGCATATACCTGGAGGAAATGAAGTAGGGAAACAAATGGACATTTGTGCCCTGTGTTTATGGCAGCAGTGTTCACAATTCGCAATGGATGGAGGTGGCCTAAGGGTACAATGACCAAGGAATGGAAGGGGGAACTGTGGTGTATATATACAATGGACTACTGAGTGGCTGCAGGAAGGAATGAAGTTGTGAAGCATGCAAATAGGTGAATGAAACTTGAGGACAGTTTTTGAATAAAATGTCAGAAATAAAATGACAAATATTATGCCCCACTCATGGACTAACTATAATATACAAACTCGTAGGATTGAAGTTGACAGCATGTGTTATCAGGTTGGGGTCTATTGTAAAGGGTCCTAGACTGTAAGCTCTTACAGCAGTCACATCTGTTCTGGAATTGTAACTGTTATTTTTAAATTCTGAGATGCTGAGCTATTTGTGTATAATCTGGTCATTCCCTGAAACTTTGGGTATTTATGTGACACCTGAGACTCAGAGTTAGAGCACTGAAGCTATGAAAGTCAGCAGTACCCCATAAAGTAACTGCTAAGTTAAAAAGTGATCCAACTTCGACTGGAGAGATGAATGAAGCAAGAATGCATCACTGAGTGATTTGGGCAGAATCCCCTTGGAAACTGGGGAGAAAGGAGGAAATATTAAACTTCCCCATCTGGGGGATTCCTGATATTCTCACAGGCAGTGGGGAGAATCCATTCAATAGGCTGAGCCCTTGATCTTGGGGTCCACCCCTGTGAAACTTATTCCTGAAAAAGAGAAACTATGCCTGCTTATGATTGTGCCTAAGAGTCACCCTAGAGAACCTCTTTTGTTGCTCAGATGTGGCCTCTCTCTTTAAGCCAACTTGGGAGGTGAACTCACTGCCCCCCTCTGTAACTGGGACATGACTCCCAGGGGTATAGATCTCCATGGCAATATGGACAGGACTCTGGAATGAGCCAGGATCTGGCATCAATGGGACTGAGAAAGCCTTCTTAACCAAAAGGGGGGAGAGGAAATGAGAGAAAATAAAATTTCAGTGGCTAAAAGATTTCACATAGAGCCGAGAGGTTATCCCGGAGGTTATTCTTACACATAATATAGATACCCCTTTTTAGTTTGTGGTGTATTAGAATGGCTAGAGGGAAGTACTTGAAATTGTTGAACTGTATTCCAGTAATCTTATCCTTGAAGATGATTATATAGCTTCTACAGTGTGACCATGTGATTATGAAAACCTTGTGACTGACACTTCCTTTATCCAGTGTATGGATAGATGAGCAAGAAATTAAGGACAATAAATAAATCATAGAGGGAGGATAAAGGTAAAAAAAAATTGAGTAGATTGAAATACTAGTGGTCAGTTCTCATGGAGGGGTAAGTAGTATGGGATATATGAATTTTTTCTTTTTGCTTTTTATTTCTTTTTTTGGAGAGATGCAAATGTTCTAAAAATCATCATGGTGATGCACAATTATGTGCTGATATTATGAACCATTGGCTGTATACTTGGGATGGACTGTATGTGTGTGAAGATAGCTCAACAAAAATATTAAATAGAAGAAGTGAGAAGGAATTTAGTGTGGTACAATACAAAAAATCAAATAAATATGAAAGTAGGCATTAACAGAAGAGTTGAGAGACAAAAAAGGTATAAGACTTACAAAGATAAAATAGCAAAATGGCAGAAGGAAGTCCTGCATTATTAATAGTGACTTTAAATGTAAATGGATTAAACTCTCCACTCAAAAAGCAGAGATTGCAGATTAAATAAAAAAGCATGACCCAACTCTGTGCTGTTTTTGAGAGATTTACTGTAAATTCTTAGACACAACTACATTCAAGTGAAAGGGTGGAAAAAATATGCAGTGTAAGTAGTATCTAAAAGGGATCTGGGATAGCTACACTAAAGTCAGATAAAGTATACTTTAAGTCAAAAACTGTTATGAGGGAGAATGGCAATTATTATATACTGATAAAAGTGTCAATTCAACAGGAAGATGTAATAAATTATAAATATATGTGCTCCTAACAGCAGAGCCCCAAACTATAGGAAGAAAGTACTGACAGATTTGAAGGATGAAATTGATGGTTCTATATTAATAGTAGGATCCTCCAATATATCACTTCCAGGAGTGGATATAACATCTAGACAGAAGATCAGTTAGGAAATATAAGACTTTAACAATACTATAAACCAACTGTCCTAACAGATATATACATAGAACACTTCACCCAACACAAAACAGAATACACATTCTTCTTGAGTGCATATAGGTAATTCTCTAGGATAGACCATATCTTTCATCACAAAACAAGCCTCAATAAATTTAAAAAAATATTGAAATCATACAGTGTATCTTTTCTGATCACAATGAAATAAAGGTAGACTCAATAAAAGAGGGAAAAATGGAAACACAAATATTTAAACTAAACAGCGTACTCCTATAAAACCAATGAATTGAAGAGGAAATCACAATGGAAATTAGGAAATATCTTGAGGAGAATGAAAATGAAAGTACAACATACCAAAACTTATGGGATGCAGCAAAGACATTACTGAGAGGGAAATTTATAGCTCTAAGTTTAAAAAGAAGAAAGATTTCAAATCAGAGAACTAACCTTGAAACTGGAAGAACTAGAAAAAGTACAGCAAACTACAACCAATGGAGAAAGAAGGAAATAAAGATCAGAGTGGAGATAAATCAAATAGGAAATGAAAAACAAAAATAAAACAATAGAGAGAATCAACAAATTCAAAACTTGATTCTTTAAAAAGATCAATAAAATTGACAAATCTTTAGCTAGACTGATAAAGAAAAAACAAAAGAGGACACAAATAATTAAACTCAGAAATGAAAAGGGGGACATTACTACTGACCCCCTGAATAAAAAGGACCCACAAAAGGATACTATGAACAACTGCACACCAACAAATTAGATAACTAAGATAAAGTGGACAAATTCCAAGAAACATACAAACTATCTAAACTGACTCAAGAAGAAATAAAAGTTCTTAACAGAATAATAACAAGTAGAGAGACTGAATCAGTAATAAAAACCTCCCAATAAAGAAAAGCCCAGAACCAGATGGCTTTATGGGGGAATTTTACCAAACAGTCCAAGAAGCGTTAACAAGACTCCTGCTCAAACTTTTCCAAAAAATTGGAGAGGAGGGAAGACTCCCTAACTCATTCAAGGCCAATAGCACCCTCATACCAAAGCCAGATAAAGATACAACAATAAAAGAAAATTGCAAACCAATATCTCTTAGAAATATAGCTGCAAAAACCCTCAAAAATACACTATCAAGCCAAATCTAACAGCACAATAAAATAATTATATGCCACGATCAAGCGGGATTTATCCCTGTTATGCAAGAATGGTTCAATATAAGAAAATCAATTAATGTAATACATCACATTAAGAGAATGAAGAAAAATTTAAAAACCACCTGATCATCTCAGTTGACACAGAAAAAACATTTGACAAAATCCAGCAATCCTTCCTGATAGAATAGGGAGTAGAAGGCAACTTCCTCAATACGATAAAGGGTGAATGTGAAAAACATACTGCAAACATCCTACTTACTGGCAAAAGACTGAAAGTTTTCCCTCTTAGGTCAGGAACAAGACCAGAATACTCACAGCACCACCATGATTCAACGTTGTAAGAAGTTCTAGCAAGAGCAGTTAGGTAAGAAAAAGAAATAAATGACATCTAAACTGGGAAGGAAGAAGAAAAACTTTCCCTTTGTTTCAGGTAATGTGATCTTATATACAGAAAATCTTGAAGAATCTACAATAAAGTTCCTAGAGCTAATAAATGAATTCAGCAGAGTGTCAGGGTTCAAGGTCAATACCCCCAAATCAGTAGTGTTATATACATAAGCAATATAAACTGGAAGAAGAAATCATGAAAAAAAATCCCCTCTCTCAAGGCCTCTGTTGTGACAGCAGCTTCCTGCTATAGCAGGTCCTTCATTCCCTCTCCATCCCTGGTTGGCTCTGTTCACCCCGGCCAAATCTCTCTAACTAGTCCTTTCATTAAAAGGTCCTCAAATCGCCTAATGAGTATGCCAGCGAGGGCAGTGATTGATAAGCACTTGATGGTTTCCAAAGCATTTTCACCTCCTTTATCTCTGACATTCAAAATTCATCATTGTAAAGTGGGTAGGATCATCCTAATTTTACTGATGAGGAAACTCAAGTTTTGAGGAGTTTCACCAACTTGTCCCAAGTGGATCTTTTGCCTCCAAATCTGGTGCTCTTTCCACCAGATGCCAATGACATTGGCAGTCTTGCTCATTCCTATACTTACCTGCAGTGCGTGGTGAAGAATAGGTGCTCAGTTGACATTTCTTGATAAGAGGAAAACAAATGACCAGGAAGCAAGATCTTGAAGGAGTGGGACAGAAGATGGAGAAAGTCTTTTCTAGCAGAGGGTGTCTTGGATTGCCCCCAGCAGGGTGCCTGGTAAATACTAGGTGCTCAATAAATAGTTGTTCAGTGTTGAATGAATGACTAGAACTTTGGAGGTGGGCCTTCCCAGGGTGTCACAGCAGCAACCTGTGAGCTTCACATATTTGATGTAGGAATACCCAAGAAAGAAACTGCCAGAGAAAAGGGCATCTGCTTCCCAGCTTGACTGGACCTTACCCAGTCTTTACTATGCCACCAGTCCCCCAAACAGGGAACTCTGCCAAATCAAATTGTGCTGACTTTATCCTTGCCTGGCTTCCTTCCCACTGCCTGACCCCCATGCCATGTTAAAAGTAGAAATTGCTTTGCAGAAGTTAAACAGCAGGATGTTGGTGAGGCTGGTGGCTGGTGGCTCACAGGGCTGAGGTCTTCTGAGTTTGAACTGGCCCACGGGATGTGCAGTCCTATAGGGCACTGCTATGTGCCTCTGATTGTGAAGTTCAGAGTTGTCACATCATGCCAATCTTTCATCAGCTGCAATTTCCCTAGAAATGAGAAAGAGTGTGATGGAGGGATGTGCGCCAACATCATCTCATTATTTATTTTTGCTACAAAATAGTCTTCTAAGGTGACATACATCAGGAGAGCATCTCACAGTGCCTCTTGGGTGACACTTCATATTTTGTTGAGCAGATCCTCCCTTGGTACAAACGGTCCTTCTGCCTGATTAATGACATCTCCTTCAACCTGGCTCTGTGTGCCTTTCACGTCTCTCTGGGTCCCCTGCGGGGCTGCCTGACTGGCTTTTCTCCAAGATGACAGCTGACCCAGAGCGAGTTCATTGCAAATCTCAAGGTCACCCCCTCTTTGTTACCCCCCCCTCCACTCCCCACTACACTAAGACTGGTTCACTCGAAGAGGCTTCATGAAACAGCATGCTGGCTGAAAAACGTTTTCCTCTAGCAAACGCCTGCACACCAACTTCTAAAGATACCCAGATGTCCAGAAAGAACTGGCATTCGCTCTTAGTACAACAAGACTGGATTCTCCGACAGTAGAGTGAGGTGAGTGAGAGAATGGATCCAGGTATAACCTCTTTGAGCCTCACGTTCCTCATCTGCCTGATGGGGATAATATTACCAGGTCATGAGGTTACACTGGAAGGTAAATGAGACGAAGCATGTGCTATGCTTTGCATAGAGTAACCGCTCAGGAAATGTTAGGTCTGTTATCATAGTTTATAAAAATAATTAGGCAAGTTTTCCAAACATCAGCCAAGATGAAGCAAGCTTTCACTACCATCTGGGTGGAGGGACTTGGAAATGGTGGTGCATGAAGATGTTACTCTTGCCTCCTCATCTTGGAAGAAGAGTTATGCCTAGAAATCAGGCCAGGAGGATATTCAAGGAGCCAGGGACTTTGGGTGCATTAGTCAGGGTTCAAACTAGGAAAGCAAATTAAGTTCAAACTAGGAAAGCAAACCTCTGAAGTTCTGATGCAAAGAGGATTTAATGTAGGGAACAGGTTATATAGTTCTTTGTTCTCTCAGGGGTGGGAGTGAGGTGGGCAAAGAACTGAGGTGCCAAACTGAAACCATGAGGACACCCAGAGACTGGCAACAGCAGAAACCACTACCACACTTAGGCCAGGGAAATAGGGGAAAAGAGGAGGTGGCGTGGGAGAGCCCAGGAGCTGGAGTCATCCTGTGGAGGATGGTACCATAGAGGACTGCGGCAACAGAAGCTGGAGTTACAGAGGAGACATAGCCTCTGGGGTGGAGAGGACTGGGGAGAAAGAGCCTGGCTTTTCTCTTTCTGGCCAAACAAAGCCAGTTCTGCAAAGTATTCTGGGAACTGCTGCCCATGGAAATCAGCTCCTATGATGCAGAGCTGAGCAGGAGAAGGTGAGGGAGGGAGGTAAGGGCACATAAGTTCAGGTTTGGCACAGGGGTTAAAGTAGGGCTGCCAAATAAAGGATGCCCAGATAAATTTGATTTTCAGATACATTTTTTAGTGTACGTATGTTAAATTATTCCTTATTTATCTGAAATTAAAAGTTTACTGGGTTTCTTGCACTTTTATTTGTATATCTGACATCCCAGGTTTGAAGGCAATTCTGGAATCCGTGGAGGATCCCAACTCTCCAACCACAGCAGCTGGGTGACAGCTTAGGAAGAGGTAGGAGAGAAGAATGAGGATACTGAGCAACACTGATGAGGTTTGTCAAGTGGATTAATGCTGTTTCTATTAGTCTTAAAGAGATTAATTCATTCATCTTCCCATCTGCCCAACCTACGTCTATCCTATACACCTATCTATACATACACACCTTCCCTCCCTCCATCTGTCCGTCCATCCATCCATCTCCTACATACCCAACACCGGTTTATGTGCCTGGCATTATATTGGGCAATGAGAAAACAACAGTGAGGAGACAGTTTCTTCCTGTGGACAGCTTTACATGCCAGTCAGGAATAAAGTCAAGAATACATGAAATCATAAAGTACATGAGAAAACTACTTGCTACAGTTTTAACCAGGTCAATGAAGGGTTGTACATGATGCTTGGATAATCAGAAAAGGCTTTTGCAAGAAGTATCATTCAAAACAAGACTTGAGAGATTAGGAGAATGTATTTAAGTGAATGTGGATTGAGGATGAGGGGGCCAAAAAGACAGAGGGAACAGTACCGACCTTGCTGGGAAGGGATTTGTTGTGTTTGGGGGTCTAGAAGAAGATCAGTGTGAGTCCAGGGTAAGGAAGGAGCAAAGGTGAGATGAGACAGGAGTAGTAAGTGGGGGGCAGTCCTGCTGTGCCATATGGGAGGTTGAACAACTCCTCAGCATGCAATTAAAATTATACATCAGTGACTGGCAGGCCCCTGATTTGTTCATGGTACACCAGCATGACCATATGTGGCATATCTCAGCCAGAAAATGCTGGAACTTACAAGCCACGAGAAGGAATTTGGGTATTATTTGTTAGAACTGTGGTACAGCATAAATAGATTCGCATTTTAGAAAGATCATTTCCTTGCTCAGTAGAAAATGGATGGTAGTGGAGCTAGAGAGGATTGGAATAGATCTTGTTTTAGTTTGCTAGCTGCCGGAATGCAACACACCAGAGACGGATTGGCTTTTAATAAAAGGGGATTTATTTTGTTAGTTCTTCAGAGGAAAGGCAGCTAACTTTCCACTGAGGTTCTTTCTTACGTGGAAGGCACAGGATGGTCTCTGCTGGTCTTCTCTCCAGGCCCCTGGGTTCCAACAACTTTCCCCGGGGTGACTTCTTTCTTCATCTCCAAAGGCCTGGGCTGAGCTGCAAGTGCTGAGATGAGGAATGCAGAGCTGCTCAGGCTGTGCTACGTTGTGCTCTCTCATTTAAGCACCAGCCAATTAAGTCAAACGTCACTCATTGCAGCAGACACACCTCCTAGCCGACTGCAGATGTAATTGGCAACAGATGAGGTTCATGTAGTCTTGTTGGCCTCAGCAACAAGACTAGGTATGCTCACCTGGCCAAGTTGACAACTGAATCTAACTAACACAGACCTGCTAGGAGAATTCTGAAGTTACTGAAGTGAATGATGATCGTGGGTTGAACTGGGGTGTTAGTGATGAAGGGAAGAGATGTGGATGGATAGGACACACCTTCAGGTGGAATGATGATGGTGAATTGAACTGGTGTGTTAGTGATGAAGAGAAGACATGTGTTTGGAAGGGAGATGTCTTCAGGTGGAAGGTGGCACACCAGTAGACATCGACGGGAGGAGGGGTCATGAACAAGGGATGTTTGACCCAAGTTTCCAGTTTGGACAGTGGGTGGGTGGGTGGTGACAGTGGTCCCTGAGATAGGAAGCAAAGCTACTGTGAACCATTAGAGAAATCATAATGCATGAGAGAATTTGTTTAGTTAAAATCCAAATAAATCCAACTAAATTTATCTCATGACCTCATTTTATAATTAAACTAAAATAAGCTCTCCAATTTTTTTGGCCCAAATATTTCCTTAATATATTGAACCATCTATTTCTGGGTGTTTATTTTTCCCCTTCCTTTCTTAGGACAGTATAGTTTCACCACATGATCACTTCTGACTGTATACTAAAGCAAGGTCAGTTCATTAAAATATTACTGTATTTCATTGATTCTAAAACACATAAAAAACCATTTTATCATCTCAGAAATTGGGATGAGTCTTGCATCTCAGGATAGTGTCTTACACTTTCTACCAGCTAGACAGCTGCTTTGATGTGATTTCCATGGTCTGAGCATTTGCGGACATGGTTCTTATTCCTGGTGGCCTTACTGGACAACTTGACACCATGATATTTCAGTAGACAAATTGTGAAGGGCCATTTGAGGAAGAACTATGAATTCTGGTTGTTGTCTGTAATCTTCCATTGACACTAAAGAAGACTAAGAAAGTGGCAGCACCAAAACTCGGAGGCTGGGTTCAGCAGCTTGGAAGAAAACATTAGAGACAATGGCAGGACACTTTTTGAAAAACAGCCATATCATCGATGCCCTCGATGATACAATGGATAACATCATGTGAAAAAACAAGAAGATTCATGACGGAGTCAAAAGTGATTTAGAAGAATTGGATTCTGACTGTAATAAGAGTTTAAGGAACACCCTTGCCAATTTCTTTTGCATCTATTTCCCTTATTATGGGTGCAGAAGAATAATACATGCTAAGACATCTGAACAAATAACTGCAGTTATTTGTGTTTTTCTTTCTTATGGCTACATAAGATAGTGAAAAGTCAAGGATGAGTCTCATAAATATAATATGGAAAGATAGAAGTCCCAAACAAAAGAATATATAATGTATGATGCTACTTATATAAAGGTCACAAAAAACAGGTAAAACCAAGATACAGTTTTGGAAGCCAAGTGTGCTGGTTTCAATCTGTTGTAGACCCCAGAAAAGGCAAGTTCTTTAATCCTCATTCAGTATTGCTGGGTGGGAGCTTTTTAAATTATTTCCATGGAGATGTGACCCACTCAGTGGTGGTGGTAACTTTTGATTAGATGGTTTCCATGGAGATGTGTCTCCACCCATTCAAGGTGGGGTTGTTTACTAGAGCCCTTTAAGAGGGAACCATTTTGGAGAAAGCTTTAGAACCCATGCAGCCAGAGACCTTTGGAGATGAAGAAGGAAAATGCCCACGGGGGATCGTCATGAAAAAAGAAGCGGGGAGAGAAGGCTAGCAGACTTCTCCCTGTACCCTTCCAGCTGAGAGAAAAACCCCAACCTTCATTGTCCTTTCTTGAGTGAAGATAACCTGTTGTTGGTGCCTTAATTTGGACATTTTCATAGCCTTGCCTTAATCTGGACATTTTCACGGCCTTAGAACTGTAAACTTGCAACTTAATAAATTCCCTTTTAAAAGCTGTTCCATTTCTGGTATCTTGCAATCTGGAAGCTTGCAAACCAAAGCAGGTGTTATCTTCTGAGAAGGTGGAGGGTGCATGAGGGGGGCTTCTGAGAGGCTGGCATCATCTATTTCTACACCTGGGTAGTGGCCACACAGGTGTTTGCCTTTTGATTATTCACTGGGCTGTGCATTTATATTTCATAAACCTGTCTCTATGTGTGGCATGCCTCAATACAATTTTAAAATGATGGGTTTGTAATTAATAGCATCTTCAGGTTGATGAAGTGGAGTCACCTTTATATGTTTGTGTGTGTTTGGGGAGCATTTCATTTTTCTATTTCCTTGTACATATGCTTCCCTAATTAGTCACAGGTATCTGTATTGTTTTGAGGAGAATCAGATTGATGTAGTAGGAAGTACAACAAGCACATGTGTAGCTGTGGTAGTGTGGAGCTGTATGTACCCCAGAAAAACATTTTCTCAAATTTAATTTATTCCTGTGGGTGTGAACCCATTTCAAGTAGAACCTTTTTGATGAGGCTATTTCAGTTAAGGTGCAGCCCATCTTAATCAGGATGACTTATTCCTGTTAGTTGAGTCCTTTAAAAGCAGAATGAAGTTCAGACAGAGAGTAGGAAACCCACAGAGCAGCCACAATCTGAAATTCAATGAAATGGAGTGGCCAGAAGAGGTTGCCAAGTACATCAGCCATGTGACGACAGAGCTGAGGACCAAGGACTGCTGGCAGCCAGCCCCCCAACACCAGTCTTCGGGAAGAAAGCATCACCTTGATGACACCTTGATTTGGGCTTTGTTTTAGCCTCACAAGCATGAGCTAATAAATTCCCACTGTTTATGCCAACCCATTGCAATGGTATTTGCTTGAGCAGTCAAGGAAACTAAAACAATAGCTTACCAAATATTAGGCTGTTGAATACCCAAAAGAAAGGATCTAAGGTGAGCAGGGCAAAGAGTTTATGCCTCCATGTGATAGAATGAAGAGGGAGCAGCAGACAATGCTTCTTGTCTATCTGAGCTGAAGGTGTCCAGGGATGAAGGGAAGCAGAGATGGTATTGGGCATGGAGGAGTCTCGGAGGAAGGGACCTGGCAGAAACCATGTGGAGCAGAGTTGAATTCACAGTAAGATACAGTCAAACCAAATACACAGAAGCCTGGAATGGTTTACAGTGTTTATTTCAGGGTACTAATACCACAGGTACCTCTAGAATTTTCTTTTTGCTTTCTTGCACCTTCTAAATCTTTTATAATGAGTATTTATTATGTTTGCATTAAGAAAAACTGTTATTTTTAAGTTAAAAATATGGGCAGGAATTATACCTCCTGTGAGGTTGTGCATGGCTCTAAAGCTTAGTGTTGGCTGTGGATGCTCTTATAGACCAGTGTATGTCTACTGCATCTTAAATGTTCAGCCCTACATGCATTGCTCTAAACATGAAAGGCAGGGCAGGCGCCCCAAGCTTCCAGCTGAGAGAACTTTATGTAAACCCATAATCCTGAAAGGTTCAGGGTTTCAGTTGCCCACACTCCCTTTGGTGCCCTTTGCCTTGAGTACTGTAAGTATCAGTGTCCAGAACTTTGGATAGATACAATCTATTGGAGGCAAACATGAATGTGGTTTGAAATCCTTCTTCTGTTTGCCAGTGACAGCAGGCTTTCTTTCAACTACTCCCCAAAGGAACACTTCAACATATGGCACCCAATGCCTCCCTTCTGTGAATGCCTTGAGGACACTTGAGGTGGCATGATAAGTAAAATAGTTCTTGCCCTCGGGATGCTCACAGTCAGTGAAGGGAAAGAGTGCTACAACTAATCAAAATATTGCATGATGATTATTAGGATAGAAGAGTGAAGGAACGTACTTTTCACCCTCCATTCCCACCTTCCTGTGGTATATGCTAAGGCTAATACAATGGTAGGAGACAGATAATTATGTCAGCATAATAATACAGAGGCGCTGAGCTAGTGATAGGTCAATCTTGGCAGGGTGATAGATCTGATTGCCTTTTGGATAAGCCACTGTGAGGGAGGCTATGGTGAGTACCTCTCCTGTGCTCAAAGGATCTGGACCTCCTCCCCACAGCCCTACCTCCAACCCAACAGTGGGGAAAAAAGGAGGAGCTAAATGCCTAAAAATTTGAGCACAAGAAGTGAGTAATGGTTTGAATAAGGTGAGGGTCCAAGAGGGAGGAGAAGAAGAGAATGAGGTCTGAGTGGAAGAGGCTTCCAAGTTGGACAACGTTCTCTGGGATTTTCTTCTTGATTTTCAAGAATAATATCCCAAATCCCAAATCCCAAATAAAGGACTGTTTGTCTAATCTTCTGGGTTTCTTATCAGGGGTTGACTGGCGATGCATATTTATTTATGGCTTTATATCCACACCCTTCTGGATAAAGGACATAGTACTGAGATTACAGGAACTACAATCAACATTTATTCAATACGTATTTATCAGGCATTCAAAAGTCACACAAAATATAATAAACTATAACATAAATATAAAAAAAATACAAATCATAAGCACTTGTGGTTCAAAGAATGTTTGAAAACTGCACATACCATGTAACCAGTACCCAGAAATTTATTCAAGAAATAAATTATTATCAGCACTGCTTGGTATCCACCATCACTCTTTCCTGGTCACTACCATCCCCAAGGATATCTACTCACTGTCCTCTAACAGAATAGATTATTTTCCTTTTGATCTTTATATAAACTGAATAATATACTAGTATCCTTGTGTCTGGCACCTTTAACTCAGGATTGCATTTGTAATATTCATCCATATGACTGCCTATAGTTGTCATTTGTTCACTCTCATTACTGTACTCTATCGTATGACTATAGCACAATGTATTTATCTTCTCCATTCCTCCATTGATGGGACTCTCAGTAGTTTCTGGTTTGGGGCCATTGTGAACAGTGATACAATGAACATTTCCTATGTGTGTCTTTCAGTGAATATATATGCACATGTCTGTTCAGCATAATGACCTAGGAACGGAATTACTGGGTCATTGGGTTTCATATGTTTAGCTTTAGTACTACCGTCAATTAGATTTTCAAAGTACATGCAAACTTATATTCCCACTATAAGTGTAGGAGAGTTCCAGTTCCTTTACATCTTGGTCTTGACTAGGGATAAGTTGCAAGGTGGAGAGTGGAGAGAGACACAGCTGGAGAAATTGACAGCAGCAAGATGTAAGATTTTAAGAAAGGGTGCCACAACATTTATTTAGTTATTCAGTTACTCTTTCAACAAATACCTTATGAGAATTTGCTACATACCTTCTGGCACTCTGTCAGCTCTGGAGATAGCTACATCTGTAAAAGGATGGACAGAATTCCATGGAGTTGATCGTCTAGTGGAAAAAGGAGCATCCATTGCCAGAAGAATTATAGTACCAGTCCCAAGCCCTCGTTTTCTGATTTCCATAGCAATTCTGGCCTGTAAATGGATTTCCTCTAGCCCATCCAATTTCTTTTGGGCCACAGTCTGTTGGGCCCCAACTAGTTTGAGTGGCTTTCCCTGGGCATTATAAATTGCTTGGACATCTGGATGAGTGTAGATTCTGAAACTCTAATGTCACTCCTAGAGGTCAATTAGAGTTCGGACTGAATCTTTACAGCTTGTAATGGTTACAGATTTCTGATATATCACCTCCATTTCCCTTGCTGAAGGCAGCTGTAAAAGAAGAACTCTGCACCTTAGGTGCTGCAGAGTCCTCTTTAGTTCACACTCCTACTTGCTGATGGGCCAAACCATTTTCTTTTTTTAGCAATGTCTATCCCTCCACATGCCTCCCTTCCGTGATTCTGTTGTAAAAGCCTTTTCTTACCTGAATCACTGTGTCCTCCCTAATGAGATGCAGAATGTCAGATTTATGATCTGATACACAGATCAGATCAGTGTCAGATTTATATGATACACAGGCAGAAAAAGGAAGGGTCCCATTGGCAGAGATGTACACTGAGCCCCAGAGACTTCCTCCATGGCCCATCGTGAGGAAGTTATCTAAGTAGATTCAAAGTGCTGGTTAGAACTGGAGATGGACCAGATTTAGAATAGCTTAGGGCATCCCATAATGTGGGTTAGGGCCCAAGTTCACTAACCTTCCTAAGTTCACTAAACTTTACCCCATATTTCTTCCACCACAATTTACTGAGTGCCTACCATGTGCCAGGCATTTGTGCTAGGCACTGACAATAAATTGGTGAGCAAGTCATGGTCTCTGCCCTTGCAGTTCTTAGGATCTGGTGGAGGACACAGATATGTAAACTAAAATGCAATGCAGAACATAAATATTACCAATGGGGAAGTCCAGGGCGCTATGGGAGTGTGAAGACGTGGACAAGGAAATCTGACCCAAGCAAGGGGAGACTTAGAGGAGAAGAGTGTTCCAGGCAAAGGGAGCGCATATTTAGAATCTTGGGAGAAAAAGTACACGGTGAGTTTGAGGGACACAAGTGAGCCCTTTAAAACTAGGCAGGGCATAGAGGGCAAGGTGAGAAGAGAGAATGTTTTAGAGCTGGGGAGTAGGGGGCAAGTGGGCCTTTTAAGCCAGAGTAAGAAGTTTGGGTTCCTTACACTGGAGAGGGAGGCAGGATGGATTTAAAGCAAATCCGTGTTTAGTGACATGTTTAGTTTTGTATTTTAGGAAGATGGCTGTAATGGCAGTTTAGCAAAAGGATGGTTCTCTGAATGGTGTGATAATTGGGTAGTTGGGAGAGGGGTCAGATGGTTGTGCAGCAGAATGATCCTTTTAGGGCTGCTCTTGGTTAACATTTGGTGTTTTAGTATATTCTTAGTGGTCCACCCTTCCACTCTTGGCACTCACTGCTCTGGGAATGCTCAGCTCAAGACTTCCAGTGGTCAGCAGCTGTGACTGTCTGCCTAATGGCTTTCTCTAATAGCTCGAGCTCAATGGGACTGTGCCCACGGCAGGCCAGTAGCAGTGCCAAAGAAATGCTCCTTGGAATTAGCTTTCAACCAAGGATTGATGGGAATTGACAAATAAATGTCCCCGTCCCTTCCCTCAAGTGGGATAACTCTGAGATGTGTTCTGCATCTTGTTCCAGAATTCCTAGTGGGATTGAGCCTCAATTTCCCACAGTGGTAACCTCAATAACATGCTCTTTATTAGTTTATTTCCTATCACTGCCTCACTTACCCTGTCCCCTACTGTGCTGGACACTTTGATGTGCCATTCAGATATCCTTTCAATGAAGTACTTGTTTCCTTAGCTGCTGGAAGTACTGTCAGCAAATGGCGTTCAGATGTCAGTCCCTCTGGGAATAGCCTCAGCTTCAGAAAGTTGCCTTGTCTGATGTCATACCATTTTCTGTAGCAGCCCATGTCCAGTGACTGATTGACGTGGGATTATACAGTCTAGGCCATCCCAGCCAATGTCGGGATTATTCCAGAGGGCTGTACTAGCTCTAGAACTAGCTAGTCCAGAGTACTAGTTCTAGAACTCCCTGTAGGGTTGCTTGATGCTGTTACTGGGCCTCATTGTGACTCATCTCCCCCTGCTCACCCCTGCTCCTTACCCCTTCCTTCCAACATATTGATCCCAAGGACTTTCTTTGATAAGATCTTGCGTGCTAATTCCATCTGGAAGTCTGCTTTTGGGAGAACTCAATCAGTGACACCTAACCTTCCTGGAGTTGTCTCTCAAATAAATGAATCGAACTTCACTCCTTGCCTTTCAAGTTCCTTCTGGGGGAACCTGATCCAAAACAATACTAGATTTTGCTAATGAACTTGGTTAACAATGCTGGCTTATTAAAGGCATGAAAACCCACTGGCTTTGGAAGGGGATTATTAAGGACCGTGGGTATTTCTTTGGATTTGGCCACATATTAAGTACTAACTATCCTCCACCACCACCACCACCACTACCACTTGACTGTGGGAATCACTAACCATTAGTACATAAATAAATCCCCTCTGTATCCTTCCTAAAGCATAGTACATTTATTTGCCCATGTGAGAAGCAGCACCCAAGTCAGTGCTCTATTTTGGAGCGTCTACCCTTATGTCTTTCATATAGGGGCTCACATTTTAAACCAGTGTGTGTTTTCTCTGTCCATAATTTTGTTAATATAGTAGATGGCATGTCTGGACAGTTACAGCAGTTTCTCATGCTCATGTGTCCGCTGCTCTGGGGCATGACTGCTGTGAAGATGCTGGTAATGCCGGACCCTGCAGCCCCTCAGCCCAGCTGAATTCACCTGCAGCTATGGACCGATTCCACCTGTATCCATTTTCTCTGCCTAAGGGTTTTCTCTAGAATCAGAGAGAAGGGCCAGAAGTTAATGCCTGGGGAGAAACCATCTGACAAATGCTCCACTCTCCTCATCCTCCACTGGGGTCATGTTGAGGTGTGTTTCAGATGATTTTTCAAGATCTCTAATGGGACTGAGCCCTCGTTCACCGTCTTCACTTTATTAGCAAACCCTTTTTTTTTTGTTCTTCTTTCTTCCCTCTTTCACCTTCCCTACTTCCTCACTTAGGCTTCCTGGGATCATCTCCCAAATTAACTAGCTGTGCCCAAGTCGATGTTTGATTTTGGGGATACCTACACTAAGACAATTGCTTAACTCTAAAGTGAAATTCATCTACTTAGTTTCCATTTTTTTTTTTTTAATTTTTTTTTTTTTTATTAATTAAAAAAAGAATTAACAAAACAATTAGAAATCATTTCAATGTACATGTACAATCAGTAATTCTTAATAACATCACATAGTTGCATATTCATCATTTCTTAGTACATTTGCATCGATTTAGAAAAAGAAATAAAAAGACAACAGAATAAGAATTAAAACAATAATAGAAAGAAAAAAAAAAACAAAAAAAACAAAAACAAAAAACCTATACCTCACATGCAGCTTCATTCAGTGTTTTAACATAATTGCATTACAATTGGGTAGTATTGTGCTGTCCATTTCTGAGTTTTTATATCCAGTCCCGTTGTACAGTCTGTATCCCTTCATCTCCAATTATCCCTTCTCTTTTTTTTTTTTTAATTAACAGAAAAAAAGAAATTAACCCAACATTTAGAGATCATACCATTCTACACATGCAATCATTAATTCTTAACATCATCACATAGCTGCATGATCATCATTCCTTAGTACATTTGCATTGGTTTAGAAGAACTAGCAACATAACCGAAAAAGATATAGAATGTTAATATAGAGAAAAAGATAAAAGTAATAATAGTAAAAACAAAACAAAACAACACAAAACAAAACAAAAACCTATAGCTCAGATGCAGCTTCATTCAGTGTTTTAACATGATTACTTTACAATTAGGTATTATTGTGCTGTCCATTTTTGAGTTTTTGTATCTAGTCCTGTTGCACAGTCTGTATCCCTTCAGCTTCAATTACCCATTGTCTTACCCTGTTTCTAACTCCTGCTGAACTCTGTTACCAATGACATATTTCAAGTTTATTCTCGAATGTCCGTTCACATCAGTGGGACCATACAGTATTTGTCCTTTAGTTTTTGGCTGGATTCACTCAGCATAATATTCTCTAGGTCCATCCATGTTATTACATGGTTCATAAGTTTATCTTGTCTTAAAGCTGCATAATATTCCATCGTATGTATATACCACAGTTTGTTTAGCCACTCTTCTGTTGATGGAGATTTTGGCTGTTTCCATCTCTTTGCAATTGTAAATAATGCTGCTATAAACATTGGTGTGCAAATGTCCGTTTGTGTCTTTGCCCTTAAGTCCTTTGAGTAGATACCTAGCAATGGTATTGCTGGGTCGTATGGCAATTCTATATTCAGCTTTTTGAGGAACCGCCAAACTGCCTTCCACAGTGGTTGCACCCTTTGACATTCCCACCAACAGTGGATAAGTGTGCCTCTTTCTCCGCATCCTCTCCAGCACTTGTCATTTTCTGTTTTGTTGATAATGGCCATTCTGGTGGGTGTGAGATGATATCTCATTGTGGTTTTGATTTGCATTTCTCTAATGGCCAGGGACATTGAGCATCTCTTCATGTGCCTCTTGGCCATCCGTATTTCCTCTTCTGAGAGGTGTCTGTTCAAGTCTTTTTCCCATTTTGTAATTGGGTTGGCTGTCTTTTTGTTGTTGAGATGAACAATCTCTTTATAAATTCTGGATACTAGACCTTTATCTGATATATCATTTCCAAATATTGTCTCCCATTGTGAAGGCTGTCTTTCTACTTTCTTGATGAAGTTCTTTGATGCACAAAAGTGTTTAATTTTGAGGAGTTCCCATTTATTTATTTCCTTCTTCAGTGCTCTTGCTTTAGGTTTAAGGTCCATAAAACCGCCTCCAGTTGTAAGATCCATAAGATATCTCCCTACATTTTCCTCTAACTGTTTTATGGTCTTAGACCTAATGTTTAGATCTTTGATCCATTTTGAGTTAACTTTTGTATAGGGTGTGAGATATGGGTCTTCTTTCATTCTTTTGCATATGGATATCCAGTTCTCTAGGCACCATTTATTGAAGAGACTGTTCTGTCCCAGGTGAGTTGGCTTGACTGCCTTATCAAAGATCAAATGTCCATAGATGAGAGGGTCTATATCTGAGCACTCTATTCGATTCCATTGGTCGATATATCTATCCTTATGCCAATACCATGCTGTTTTGACCACTGTGGCTTCATAATATGCCTTAAAGTCAGGCAGCGCGAGACCTCCAGCTTCGTTTTTTTTCCTCAAGATGTTTTTAGCAATTCGGGGCACCCTGCCCTTCCAGATAAATTTGCTTATTGGTTTTTCTATTTCTGAAAAATAAGTTGTTGGGATTTTGATTGGTATTGCATTGAATCTGTAAATCAATTTAGGTAGGATTGACATCTTAACTATATTTAGTCTTCCAATCCATGAACACGGTATGCCCTTCCATCTATTTAGGTCTTCTGTGATTTCTTTTAGCAGTTTTTTGTAGTTTTCTTTATATAGGTTTTTTGTCTCTTTAGTTAAATTTATTCCTAGGTATTTTATTCTTTTAGTTGCAATTGTGAATGGGATTCGTTTCTTGATTTCCCCCTCAGCTTGTTCCTTACTAGTGTATAGAAATGCTACAGATTTTTGAATGTTGATCTTGTAACCTGCTACTTTGCTGTACTCATTTATTAGCTCTAGTAGTTTTGTTGTGGATTTTTCTGGGTTTTCGACGTATAGTATCATATCGTCTGCAAACAGTGATAGTTTTACTTCTTCCTTTCCAATTTTGATGCCTTGTATTTCTTTTTCTTGTCTAATTGCTCTGGCTAGAACCTCCAACACAATGTTGAATAATAGTGGTGATAGTGGGCATCCTTGTCTTGTTCCTGATCTTAGGGGGAAAGTTTTCAATTTTTCCCCATTGAGGATGATATTAGCTGTGGGTTTTTCATATATTCCCTCTATCATTTTAAGGAAGTTCCCTTGTATTCCTATCTTTTGAAGTGTTTTCAACAGGAAAGGATGTTGAATCTTGTCGAATGCCTTCTCTGCATCAATTGAGATGATCATGTGATTTTTCTGCTTTGATTTGTTGATATGGTGTATTACATTAATTGATTTTCTTATGTTGAACCATCCTTGCATACCTGGGATGAATCCTACTTGGTCATGATGTATAATTCTTTTAATGTGTTGTTGGATACGATTTGCTAGAATTTTATTGAGGATTTTTGCATCTGTATTCATTAGAGAGATTGGTCTGTAGTTTTCTTTTTTTGTAATATCTTTGCCTGGTTTTGGTATGAGGGTGATGTTGGCTTCATAGAATGAATTAGGTAGTTTTCCCTCCACTTCGATTTTTTTGAAGAGTTTGAAGAGAATTGGTACTAATTCTTTCTGGAACGTTTGGTAGAATTCACATGTGAAGCCATCTGGTCCTGGACTTTTCTTTTTAGGAAGCTTTTGAATGACTAATTCAATTTCTTTACTTGTGATTGGTTTGTTGAGGTCATCTATGTCTTCTTGAGTCAAAGTTGGTTGCTCATGTCTTTCCAGGAACCCGTCCATTTCCTCTAAATTGTTGTATTTATTAGTGTAAAGTTGTTCATAGTATCCTGTTATTACCTCCTTTATTTCTGTGAGGTCAGTAGTTATGTCTCCTCTTCCATTTCTGATCTTATTTATTTGCATCCTCTCTCTTCTTCTTTTTGTCAATCTTGCTAAGGGCCCATCAATCTTATTGATTTTCTCATAGAACCAACTTCTGGCCTTATTGATTTTCTCTATTGTTTTCATGTTTTCAATTTCATTTATTTGTGCTCTAATCTTTGTTATTTCTTTCCTTTTGCTTGCTTTGGGGTTAGCTTGCTGTTCTTTCTCCAGTTCTTCCAAATGGATAGTTAATTCCTGAATTTTTGCCTTTTCTTCTTTTCTGATATAGGCATTTAGAGCAATAAATTTCCCTCTTAGCACTGCCTTTGCTGCGTCCCATAAGTTTTGATATGTTGTGTTTTCATTTTCATTCGCCTCGAGGTATTTGCTAATTTCTCTTGCAATTTCTTCTTTGACCCAGTCGTTGTTTAGGAGTGTGTTGTTGAGCCTCCACGTATTTGTGAATTTTCTGGCACTCTGCCTATTATTGATTTCCAACATCATTCCTTTATGGTCCGAGAAAGTGTTGTGTAAGATTTCAATCTTTTTAAATTTGTTAAGACTTGCTTTGTGACCCAGCATATGGTCTATCTTTGAGAATGATCCATGAGCACTTGAGAAAAAGGTGTATCCTGCTGTTGTGGGATGTAATGTCCTATAAATGTCTATTAAGTCTAGTTCATTTATAGTAATATTCAGATTCTCTATTTCTTTGTTGATCCTCTGTCTAGATGTTCTGTCCCTTGATGAGAGTGGTGAGTTGAAGTCTCCAACTATTATGGTATATGAGTCTATTTCCCTTTTCAGTGTTTGCAGTATATTCCTCACGTATTTTGGGGCATTCTGATTCGGTGCGTAAATATTTATGATTGTTATGTCTTCTTGTTTAATTGTTCCTTTTATTAGTATATAGTGTCCTTCTTTGTCTCTTTTAACTGTTTTACATTTGAAGTCTAATTTGTTGGATATTAGTATAGCCACTCCTGCTCTTTTCTGGTTGTTATTTGCATGAAATATCTTTTCCCAACCTTTCACTTTCAACCTATGTTTATCTTTGGGTCTAAGATGTGTTTCCTGTAGACAGCATATAGAAGGATCCTGTTTTTTAATCCATTCTGCCAATCTATGTCTTTTGATTGGGGAATTCAGTCCATTGACATTTAGTGTTATTACTGTTTGGATAATATTTTCCTCTAACATTTTGCCTTTTGTATTATATATATCATATCTAATTTTCCTTCTTTCTACACTCTTTTCCATATCTCTCTCTTCTGTCTTTTTGTATCTGACTCTAGTGCTCCCTTTAGTATTTCTTGCAGAGCTGGTCTCTTGGTCACAAATTCTTTCAGTGACTTTTTGTCTGAGAATGTTTTAATTTCTCCCTCATTTTTGAAGGATAATTTTGCTGGATATAGGAGTCTTGGTTGGCAGTTTTTCTCTTTTAGTATTTTAAATATATCATCCCACTGTCTTCTAGCTTCCATGGTTTCTGCTGAGAAATCTACACAAAGTCTTATTGGGTTTCCCTTGTATGTAATGGATTGTTTTTCTCTTGCTGCTTTCAAGATCTTCTCTTTCTCTTTGACCTCTGACATTCTAACTAGTAAGTGTCTTGGAGAACGCCTATTTGGGTCTAATCTCTTTGGGGTGCGCTGCACTTCTTGGATCTGTAATTTTAGGTCTTTCACAAGAGTTGGGAAATTTTCAGTGAAAATTTCTTCCATTAGTTTTTCTCCTCCTTTTCCCTTCTCTTCTCCTTCTGGGACACCCACAACACGTATATTTGTGCGGTTCATATTGTCCTTGAGTTCCCTGATACCCTGTTCAAATTTTTCCATTCTTTTCCCGATAGTTTCTGTTTCTTTTTGGGATTCAGATGTTCCATCCTCCAAATCACTAATTCTATCTTCTGTCTCTTTAAATCTATCATTGTAGCTATCCATTATTTTTTCTATGTTTGCTACTTTATCCTTCACTTCCATAAGTTCTGCGATTTGTTTTTTCAGTTTTTCTATTTCTTCTTTATGTTCAGCCCATGTCCTCTTCATGTCCTCCCTCAATTTATCGATTTCATTTTTGAAGAGGTTTTCCATTTCTGTTCGTATATTCAGGATTAGTTGTCTCAGCTCTTGTGTCTCATTTGAGCTATTGGTTTGTTCCTTTGACTGGGCCATATTCTCAATCTTTTGAGCGTGGACAGTTATCTTCTGCTGCTGGCGTCTGGGCATTTATTCAGATTTCTCTTGGTGTTGGACCCAGCAAGGTTGTAAGATTTTTCTGTGAAATCTCTGGGTTCTGTTTTTCTTATCCTGCCCAGTAGGTGGTGCTCGTGGCACACGTTTGTCTGCGGGTCCCACCAGTAAAAGGTGCTGTGGGACCTTAAACTTTGGAAAACTCTCGCCGTCCTGGGGGTTCGCTAGCCGAAACGGCTTGAGCAGGCCCGGGGTCCGAACGCAGGGAGGGTTGCTGGTCGCCGCAGCCAGGGAAAGAGCCCGTCCGAATTTCCTAGTCGGCCCTGGGCAACAAGCGTGGCGGGAGGGCGCCAGCGGCAGCGGCCCGCCCGAGAGAGTGCACGTTCCCCGGGAGTCACGGGTTTGGAAGGGGCCTCCCCCACCCGTCACCGTTCTCCGCGGCCTGGGGGTTTCCGATCCAATTCTCTCAGTTGGTCCGGGGGCTGCGCGTGGTGTGGGCACCAGTCGCCTTGGTTTCAGGGGACCGCCTCTCCAATTCTCCCAGCCGGCCCGGGAAGGGGGAAGGGAGTAACTCCGGCCGCTTGCCACCCCGCCCGGTAAGGCCCGCGCGCCTCGGCGATCTCACCCGAGCTGCTTCTCTCAGCCAGCCAGCCGTTCCAGGATGGGGTACGCTGTCTTTTTTATCTCTGTTGTGGCTTTGGGCGCTTTCTGTATCGTTTCTACTCCCCTAGTAGGTGTCCTGGAGAAGAAACTAAGATCCGCGCGTCTTACTAAGCCGCCATCTTCCAGGAAGTCAGTTTCCATTTTTTAAGCACACCATTCCAAGCATACCCCCCAAACTTAGTGAAAATCTGCCCTACTTTTATTTTTTATATATGATATATACTTATAATTTTTATATTTGTAGGTAAATGGGAAAAAAAAATTATTTACATAGATTTACAACAAACTAAATCCACCAGCCAGTTGAAATCCTTCTCCGCGTCAAAAGAGTAAGCACTCTTTGGATTTGACAGTCGGGCCATGAGAATTTTCTTCCCTTCATAGGCCCATTTCTTAGTCCAGGAGAAAAGAATAGAGTTTTGGAATTTGTGCCTTGTCATGAGTATGTTGGAAAGGAAGTGTCAGACCATGATTGAATTGGAAGGAAGAATATACGGCACCAGCTTTTCTTTCCCTGCACATCTCACGGTACTGCTTTTTCATTCCACGTCACAATTTTGGGAAGGCCCATCTGCCTGTTTGATTAATAGGCCCTCTCTGCAAAAGCAACAGCGATAAATGTCCTCTAGGAACCTAGTGAAGAGAAATGAAGAAATAGGATGGCTAATTTTTAGCCATTATTTTGGAGTCTGAACTCTTTCTCCGCATCAATTTAGCTATTATTTCAAAAACTAATTAATCTTCACTCAGGCAGCTCCTAGGGACCCGTGTTTAGATAATTAACAGCCCATGGATTATGAAAAGTCTCACTTGCAAATTTGGCCACAGTATTTGGGTAGAAGAACATTTTCAGTATTATTCCATTTAAACCCCTCTTCTACCCATCCTTCATTTCCTGACAATTAAAAGCAAATAATTAACCATGATGGATTTTGCTTACTAACTGGCTGTGCAAATAATGTTCTCCATTCCTCTTGTTCTTAAACCACCTCCATCTGAGCATTTTTGACCAGCTTTGTAGATAATTGGATTGAACGAGCTATGGGTAAGCTTCACTCGCAATTAGCACGCCGTCAAGAACATTTGGGCTTTGGGTGGGGGGTAGGAGGAAATTCCCAGGACCCCATCAGAGAAGCAGCTTGTCATTTCTCCTTGGCTCTCAACGACTTCAGCACTCACGTATGGCTCTATTTGTCAAAAAATTTTCTCGGCCAAAGGCAAGGAAGAATTTAAGCCAGCCATAAAGAAGAACTTCGTGATTGAAAGGGTTGAAGCACCCTAGAGGAGGTTACCAAAAGAAATGGGAATTTCTATGAAATTTCCAAATAACCCTCCTCTGGGAATTTCATTCATTCAACAAATTATATGCCGACCATGTGCCAGGCACTACAGAAATTTCTGAAAACAGCAACAACAACAACAAAAAACAGCGGCAAGGATAGCAAAATGTATAATCTAGTGAGGAGGGCAGGCATTAATTAAATGACTGACACAATTTTTTTAAAAATTACATGCTTTGAAGATACGGGATGATCTAGAAGCATTTAACAGAAAGATGTTACCTAAGGAGAAAGAGTGGTACTTAAAGTTTGGGAAAGGTTCTCTGAGCAAGGACATTTGAGCTGAGACCTGAAGGATGAGTAAGTGTGAACTGTTATGGTAATTGCATCCAGGGAGAAAAGCATGTGCAAAATCTCTGAGGTTTTGAAGGAGCTTGGAGTGGACAAAAACAAGGTTAAAAAGTCAGTGTCTTTGGGATACAGAGAATAGAGTTATTCAAGATGTATTTATCTTAAAGGTTTTTAATAGATTTTTCCTATAAATAAAAGTTTTTCCTTATTTTAAAATTAATACTCAAAATTAGAAGCTAGAAAACTGTAGCTGGGTAGGGGAAGTGGAACAAAATCTGGCAAAGTCCACCTGCCATTAAAAATGTATTAGAAACAAGGTGAGGGGTGGTTCAGTGGTAGAATGCTGGCCTTCCACGCGGAAGACCCGGGTTCAAATCCTGGACCATGCACCTCCCCCACCCCCCCAAAAATGTAGTAGAAACATTATAACCGTCCCATCTGACTTTTGATTTCATGGATGGTATTTCTTAGAATGAGGCTATTTCTTAGAATGAGCAAATAAATAAGCAAATAAAAGCTTAATAAATAATAGTATACATTTAATACACATATATGGCAAAATTTATCAAAGTATCAAGCACCTGGCTGAGGAATGGGAGATGTCTGTATCAAACCACGCTCATAGGTAACCTGCGGCCTACAGTATTTAGGGGGGAATCACTAGGGACAAGGTATTTCCCAGTTAACCTCAGAAAGCCCCTTCTAGGGTTTCTGGTTCCAGAGCAGTCCAGGCCCCTTTCTAGCTTCTTTCTGTGGTTTCCTCTCCTTGAAAACATCCCCTTGGATCATCTCTCTTCAAATTATGGCAGAAGAAAGTAAATCACTGACTTCATGCAATCCTAAAAATAATGGCCATGAATATAACTGGGGTATGGCAAGTGAACGATTTGTGAAGGGGCTTTTAGCACTGTTGAGAGACTGAGCAGTTAATGAATGTGAACTTTGGAAGCAGATTAAAGCACTCTGTCAGATAAATCCCCTAGCAGGAAGATTATGTTTATTAAGAACTTCATAATTTACTTAGCACTCTTTCTCCCTCCCTCTTTCCAGATTGGTCCTTTAGGAAAATTGGCTTACTGGCTCTCAGGAGGAACTGAAGGATGGTACAGGTGGGCACAGAACACCTCTGGCTGATCAGTAGAGAGAGGAGGTGGCCTGGAATTTTCCTTCAGAGAGCAGGTGTGATCGGGGTGGATTTATCCATCTGGTGCATTAGGTGGATGCCCAGGAGCCATCATATTTACTGGGACCCACAGAAGGTTTTAATTTCTTTTAAAGTCAGGAGAAGAAAAAAATGAATATAATCCATCCTAGATTATTTTTGGCCTTATGTGAACACAGTCATAAAATTCAATTTTCAATTTTTTTTTTAAGGAGAAAGGGATTCGGAGTCACACGTCAAAGGTTGTGTAGGGAACGTGAAAGTCATATTGTGGCCATGAGTGTGGGGGACGCTGCCTTCGTGTCTGCCCACCCTGTCTTCTGGTCCTTCGTGTCTGCCCACCCTGTCTTCTGGTCCTTCGTGTCCGCCCACCCTGTCTTCTGGCCCGACAGCAGCCCAGTTTTCCTTCGGGGCGTCAGCCTATGAGAGTGGCGATTTTGTTGATCCCGCCACCAAGAACGGTCAGGTGACTCAGGCCCAGCCAATCGGAGCCCTATTCCCTCTGCCCTCTGTGATTGGCTCAGAAAGAGTAAGTGTCCCAAGTGGGGCCAACCAGCGCCAAGGCTCAGTTCTCGGACTTCCTTGGAGCTCTGGGAGAAGAGGGACAGAATGGAACCCTGGAGATGCTGGGCAGCATTTTTACCTATGCAGGGGAGAGTTTGAGGAAGAAACCAGAGGCATCATATTTTCCAGCAATTGGAGTTTGGGGACTTTAACTTCAGACCTGGGTCATCTCCCTATGCTAGGATTTCTCAGGAGAGAATCTGATTGGGTCATCCTCAGTCAGGTGTCCACTTCTGGTCCAGTCAGCCTTGGCTAAGGGTTGGGTTTGGCAAAAGTAAGGCTATACAAACATGGCTGTCAAGACTCGGTGCTATGCTTGTGTGTTTCAAGGGAGCCTTGAGCCAGGTAGCAGATGTCAAATATAGTTATTTGCTTTGGAAACTAGTTTTCAGCTTGGGCAGCTGCGAATGCCAGTGACATGGCTTGGCTTCTGATTTTGAGTGGGAGGTTTCAAGAAGTTTTGATCTAATTCAGAATTTCTCAAATTGTGATCATGGGATGCCATAGTCAGTGGCTATGTGCCAAAGATTATGTTGTCAAGTATGTCTAGGAAACGCCAGCTTAAATGACACCAGGTAAACTTCTTTCCTGTAGGCTTCTGTGATCCTTAATATGTTCATGTGCCTTTTGAATCACCAAGATTGAGTGTGGGGAGATACAGAGGACCCAGTATTTCTCAAACTTGTTTGACCACCAAAGTAGGGATTTCAGGGAATTCACTTTCTTGGAATTTTAAAGGAATTCACTGTCTTGAAGAATATATTTTAAGAAATGCTAATAAAACTTGATTACATTGAGAGCATTGAATGTTGTAAAGGAAAAACATTTTATAGAATCTAAAATCCTTATTAAAAAGTCCCCATTTTAAAAGATGTAACTGGGAAATGCAGTTTTGAGAAGCTCACTATTTTAACTACTAGAAAACCTGAAATCTTGTGTTAGCTTCATCACTATTAAAAATAGTAAAACCCAACCTTATAATGTTCTATCTAAGGCTCAGGCACTCCCGAGTTCCATTTTATAGCTGATAAAACTGAGGCACAGAGAAATAAAGTAACTTGAATGTGGTGGACATAGTATCTGAATCTAGGCATTCTGCCTTAACTCCTGTTCTCAACTCCTATGCTAGTGGTAAACTAATCTGCCATATGACCCAAGGCAAGTCTCTTAGCCTCGTTTCTTTATCTCTAAACTGAGGGTGCCAAACTAGAGGTTTTTGAAGCAATTCAGCTTTATCTAGATCGCCTATGATTTAGTAGCTATTAACCCCACCTTAAGGAAAGTGGCCATTGATAAAATGTCTTTCTTGTCTGCTGGACTAAGTGATTTAAGATGTGGAGGAGAGTGGAGGTAGAACTGAGAGACTTTGCTTGTAAACGGGAGCAGAAGCTTTGAATGGAGACTTCACTGCTGCAAAATGACATGCTTTCTCTCCAGGGCTGATGTGCTAAGAGAACCCATTAAAATGAAGTCTCCAGAGGAGTCTCCATTGATTGCCAACCCAAATTTAGCTGAGATATCAGATGACCAGCCAGATGTCCAGGGCTGCTCCAGACACCTAGGCCTCTTTCTTTGCATGCGATGACTAGACCTTTGAGCCAGTCTCAGCACTTCGCTGGCCTGCCATCTGTCAGCCTTGAGTCATCTCGTCTTCTTCTGGCTCTGCATTGCTTGTATGGGGCAGATGTCATATGCCAGGATTGACACTTCCTTGGGAATCAAGAGGGACAGAGTGGAGGAGACAATGTTGGGAAAATTTTAGATGATGCCAGATACCTCTAGTCTTCCTGACACTTTTCAACTCATAAAGGTCTCACAGTGGTGCTGAGAGGTAGATAAATAAAAATAACTATATTGATTGGCATTGCGCAAGTATCCTATTATATGACAGATACAGATTGCCATCTGTAAAATGGCAATAATAATATATTACATATCTGGTACATATCAAGTGCTCAGTGAATGGTTATGATTATTGTCTCAATCTTGCTAAGTATAAGTACTATAAGCTTCATCTGATGAGAAAGCCATATTTCATGTAAAAGACATAGCTGTCTCATTCCATCCGGTTTTGTTTTTTTTTTCCCCCTGGTTAAAAATGTCAAGAACAGGCAATGCCATTCCCTGGATTGTGGAAGAAATCCTAGAGAAATTGACCTTATGCTCTTTTGGAAGGATGCTCTCCATGCACCAGAAACTCTGTCTCATTTTGTACCCAGAAGGACATTTTGAGACACTGGGTGCATTTCGTGGTAGACAAATAGATGGTTTGTATTCAATGACTCTGATGGCCCTGCAGTTTAAAAATGCCCTGAAATATTAATAGACCTTACCAACTGCTGGGTGATTGCATAGTTGAAAAGGCACAGGAAGCCTTTGGGACAGAATTGCTATGTGCTAGAACAGAAATAATGGGAAAAGAAAAACTGTGGATTGGAGGGAGTGGCTGCCTAAATTGAGCAGAGCTATTATCTGAAGGCAGGGACCATATCTTCTCTCTTCTGAGAGGTGAATTGAATATATTACTTGGCTCTATGAAGGAAGAATTAAGTAAAGACTGAGTTGAGTTAGATGCCGGTCACAGATAAATGGAGAAGTAGTTAAGTTTTAGTGCCTTCTTCACCTCAGTCTCCGTATCATCCACATAAAGATACAAGAACTTCTCTTCCTTGTGGTTTTGGAACCTGCTCTCCAGATAAGCCTTCCATACTCTGTGGAAGGCCATGTATAGTTATGAAGACACTAAGCTGCATGTAAAACACATTTATAGTAGCTTATAGCATGAAGTTGAGGGGAGGTAAGTTACTGGTGTTGTTTCAGTGAGTGGCTTAGAAATGCCAGGACCAGTGTTTCTGCTCTTTCTTCAGTTTTCCCCTCATGCTTTTGTTA
The DNA here is from genome assembly GCF_023851605.1 of Tamandua tetradactyla. Classification (NCBI taxonomy): domain Eukaryota; kingdom Metazoa; phylum Chordata; class Mammalia; order Pilosa; family Myrmecophagidae; genus Tamandua; species Tamandua tetradactyla. Next base: position 18,955,829 of record NC_135331.1, read on the forward strand.
CTTCAAAGTCACATGACAGCTGTCTAAGTGTTAGATATCTCCTATATTCAAGGCAGAAAAGAACAGTGGGAAAAGGCAAAGGGGCCATACCAGCTGCTTCTGCCTCCTCTTCCACAAAAGCAAATGCTTTCTTAGGATTGTCCCCTCCGTGGACTTTTGGTTAGATTCATTGGCTGCAATTGGATGACTTGACTATCTCTAGCTGCAAGAGAGGCTGGAATGATCGACTATGCCCAATCATTAGCCTTGATCCATTGCCTGCCACTTTACTTCTCAAAAAATATATAATATATTATCATATAATATAAAAAATAAATATAAAGGAGAATTTATATTGCTGAGGCAATTAACAGTGTCTGCTGTTGTCCTTTTACTTTATAGTCTGAGATTGTGATCTTCTTGGGAAACTGTCTGCTGAATATTATTTTTTTGAACCTCAAGAACATTTATCTCTGGGCTTACAGATGCTTAGAAAATGTTTAAATGGGGAACTGACTGTATGGATTTCTGCGGACTTATCCAATAGGCTAAGCAGTGTCATTGGTGACATTTAATATATCTTGCTTCAAAGCTGGATTTTTGATAGAAAGATACCTAATTTCAAGGTATGATTCCAATAACAGGATCTCAGCTAACAGTAGGCCAGTGAGGGCAAATCTCACTTTCCATAGAACACTGCAGTGGGCAGCCATCCTCTGGTTAAGACTTTTGTTGCTTTTCAGTTTTGTGGCGGGAGTCCTACAGTATCAGTACTAGAAGGAGGTTCTGATTAGGATAACCAATAGGTAGAATTTATTGAACACCTGCCACCTGGATGGCAATCTTCTAAGTTCTTTATAATTATCAACTCATTTTGTCCTGATGACAAAGCTCCAAAGTAGATACTATTATTTCTGTTTCCTCCAGATAAAAACTAAGATCCAAGAAGATTTAGTAACTCACCTAGTTAAATATTGCAAATGGAGGAGCTTGGATTCAAATCCCGACTGCCTGATACTGGAGCCTGTGCTCATATACTTTTGGCAAAATGACCTTTTTAAAAATAACAGCTATCCTTGATGGAGAGTCTAGTATACAAAAATAGCACCTGTCATTGTAGCACACATTTACTTAAGCATATTACATCTATTTTCTCATTTGATTTTCATAACGTTATGAGGTAACTACAATTCTTATGCTTCTTTTACAGATAAAGAAATCAAAGCACAGAGAGGTAAAGTGACTTAATCTTTTACCAGTGTTTTGTATGGACCAAGTTCAGTGAGTGGCTTAGAAATGCCAGGACCAGTGTTTCTGCTCTTTCTTCAGTTTTCCCCTCATGCTTTTGTTACTTCAAGGTCACATGACAGCTGTTTAAGTGTTAGATATCTCCTATATTCAAGGCAGAAAAGAACAGTGGGAAAAGGCAAAGGGGCCATACTAGCTGCTTCTGCCTCCTCTTCCACAAAAGCAAATGCTTTCTTAGGATTGTCCCCTCTGTGGACTTTTGGTTAGGTTCATTGGCTGCAACTGGATGACTTGACCATCTCTAGCTGCAAGAGAGGCTGGAATGATCAACTATGCCCAATCATTATCCTTGAACACCTGCCACCTGGTTTCTCTAGGTCCTGAGCTCAGAATCTTTCTTTGTGACATTTTGCACCTCTGTAGATCACTTATTTTTTTTTTTTTCTTTTTTGGGGGGGTGGAGTGGGGAGGTACGTGGTCTGGGAATCAAACCCAGGTCTCCCGTGTGGAAGGCGAGCATTCTAACCACTGAACCACCCGTGTCCCCTTAATCACTTATTTTTAAACCCTTAATTTTACAGATGAGGATTCAGTAGAAATAAGAGGAAGAAATGAGATGAAGAAAAGCTCATAGGAAGTCTATGAGGCAAGGGATGTTACCTCCTTTTCACATGTATTAGTCATGAAACATGCTAAGCTGCTATAATAAAGAGGTCCCCAAATACAGTGGCCCAAACAAATGGAAGCTTATTTCTATCCCATGTGACAGGAAGAGGTGGGTTGTCTGGAGCTAGATTGCATTTCTGGAGTCAAGGCAGCAGTTCTACTTCTTGCAATTTCTTGGTAAGGACAGAGGGTATGTGGAGGGAGAAAGCTTGCTTTTAGTAGCACAATATAGAAGTTACATATACTGTGCAATTCATCCTCCTTACACCTCACTGACCAGAATGTAGTCACATGCCACACCCAGATGCAAGGGAGGCTGAGAAATGTCTAGATTGTGGCCTTAGGCTCCAGCAAAACTTAGGAGCTTCTGTAATTAAAAGGAAGATGTGAATAGTGGATACTGGGAAATAATCAGCAGTCTCTGACACATCCCAGATAAGGAAATGGAGGATCAGAGGGTAATGAAGATGTGTCCAGTGCCACATAGTAACATATGGGGACCATGGACATTTTGAGGAGGACTAGAAGTGGCAGAAGTTTCAGGGTATGGGGCAGTGGTTTGGCAGGCCAGGTACTGGTGCAGAAAAAGAGAGTTGGAAAGCCCTGAATGGAGAAGTATCGGTTACCATGGTAAAAGTATAGGGGACCTGGAAAAGCCAATCTTAAAGGTTAGAAGAATGAATACTCGGGTGCTCAGTTATGCTTGTGGAATGAATGATGTGATTTGAAGTACTAACAGGAAACAGGGCTTCAGGACTGCACAACTCCAGGGAGTACCATTTGCAAATAGTACAGTGGAAGTGCTCCCCCCTGGAGCTGTGCAACATGTTGGTGCTCCCTGGAAGGCTCTTCTGCTACTGCCCTGTAGCAGGCTGGGTTCCTTGGGAGAGCCGATCATGGGACGGTGGCTGGTTTGCGAGAGGTCTGTTAGGATGAGCTCTTGGAATCAACATCTGTGGGGTGAAAGGAAGGAAGCAGGATTGAACACTGAGGAAACTGAGCTACAATGCAGTCTTAATAGAAACCTCAACCAACCTCATGAGCAGTTCTGAAGGTAAGTTTTCGGTTGCCTCCGGTTGGAACAGGAAGGCTGGGCCTGTATACCCCTTTCATCTGTGGTTGGATTACTGCTGCCCTAGGAATGGAGCCATGACCTTGGACAGCATAGCTATCTTCTGATGAGGCAATCTCTCAAAGGGGTGGATAGTGGAGGGCCATCTGCCAACTCCAGAGGCTGGATAATAAGGCCTTCATTTCCAAAGGGCACATTTGGCAGTGCCTCACGCCATCCACCAAACCCTCAATTGATGCACTGCCTACCATGTCACCATCACAGAGTTTTTGTACCTTGAAGACTTTGGGCTCTTCAAGGGTTCCCTTTTGCAAAATCTCAGATATCCTTGGATTAGTGTCTACTGCTTGCATTTCATCATCATTTAATTAACAGTTCATTTCACTATCAGTTAGCCCCCCCAGGGGGTCATTTGCTAGTGGCAGAGAAGGGTAATGGGATAGATAACACCAAGACCGGATGGGAAAAGTGAAAGGACATTCACAGGGAGGCTGGAGAGTGCCATAAAAGGGCCTGCTGGGAGGCAGGCAAAGACAAGATGTTCCTCAAGGCAGGCCAGGCCTGGGGTGGGGAGCAGGGTGGAGGATGGAGCACTGCAGGGTTCCGAAGTCAGACTTTGCCAACCACACAATTTTGTTCAAGGCCAACTTGATCACAGACATATCCCCTTCCATCTGTCTGAATTTCTAATTTTCTGTTTACCACGACGGCTGCATGTTCAGATAAACGAGAGATCACAGTTTGATCTGCTTCAGAGGTTTTTTTTTTTTTTCTTCCCTCCTTCCCTCTGCATAACAGCTCCCATTTCTGAGGGCTGCAGCTAAAAAGTGATTTTTAGAGTCTTCTCATTGGCAAAGAAATCAATGGAAAGAAACCTCTCTCCTTTTTTTCTACTCTACATTCTGCATTTAATTTCCATCTTCTCCAATCCCCTGCTAGGAAAGTTTTGTGTGAGGCCAAGGAACATACTTTATCAAAAAGTTGCCTTGTTAAGGATTGGGGTCCTGCTGGGTGAGCTAAGGATGTGGTGCCATTTCCCCCACTGTCCTGGCAATTAACTCAATTCCAGGATTGGGTGGAAAGAATTCCACCAGGAAGGTGGACTTCTAAGGCAAAGCCATTTGCCAAGGGCAGGGCTGTTGTTGAAACCAACTTCATGGCAGCCGCCAAGGAATAAGTCCCTGGGAGAAAGTATTGGTGGGAATGGTGTTAACTCGAGGGACAGGGAAGAGAGGAGGGAACCTTTCAAAGATGGTTTGGAAGGCAAAGAGCTCAGGTGTATCCTTCGTGGGATCAGGTAGCAAGATAGCAAGAAACACAGGCCATTGTAAATAAAAGGAACACAATCATAAAGCCCCTGGAACGCAAATGGAAAGTTCTCAGAATCATATACCCATAAACGTGTTTTGTACCAAATTCAGAATCTTAAATAGCTCTAATGATTATCTTCTCTGTCCATCTCTCACTTTTGGTCTCAGTCTTTACGTTGGGACTGCTCCACTCTCATCTCTCTACAGAACAATCTCATTTTCTTTTTACTCACAGTTTATGCTACCAAATTGTACAAGACTTTTTAAGGCAGGTCCACCCTCACTCAGCCTCCCGACCTGCTAGCTTCTATTCCTACCGCTAGAGGACGCCTTCTGTTCCTTAGTGTATGCTACTGAGAGAGAGAACCTGATTGGCTCAGCTCATCTTTATGCACTAGACCTCGGTATTGGCTGCTTTTGGGTCAGGTGATTAAGTCTGACCCCCCCCCCCATCAACTGCCAATAGGAGATTGGACTTGGTGGCACGTGACCTGACAGCTTAACACCCGCCGATCAGAAGGGACTGCTGTGAGCGTGGTCACCTCCGGAGACTTGAGGGTTTAACCATCCATAGAGTGGAAGCTCCTTGAACTGGAAAGCAGTGCATGTTAGCTAGTTCTTATTACTTCCGGGACAGTGCGGTAGAGGGAAAAGAACACTGACCTTGAAATCAGTAGAGAGTTACAAGTTTGATCTTGACCGCTTGCGTTCACTTTCCTGGGCCTCAGTTTTTACTGTTCATAAATGAGGGCTTGAACTTGACCACAGCATCTCCCTTTCAGCTGTGATATTCCCTGTTATTGCTCTGTCTAACCCTCCCAGAACGACCTCCTATGAATGACCCAATGAAGAAAATTCAGGCAAAGCTACTCAAACCAGCAGATGCACACAGAAAAACCAGAGTAATTAGGAAATAGACATTAAGTTAGTTGAGTGTCCTAGGAGGCACCTAACTTGGCTTTCTTTAGATCTAATGTAATTAGGGCTGTTTGGAGGAAGATAGCTAATTTAGGTGGAATGCTTTCCTTTCAGTGTGGAGAGAGAAATTAGCTAAGTGTGGTAGCTTGGGTTTTCCGAAGATGTTCATGGGTGTATCTCCTATCCCATATGCTTTTCTAGAGCCTTGCCACTTTCCTATCAAGAGTCTGTATCTCATTATGATTCATTAGGATCATAATAATTATTTCTAAATATACTGAGTGCTTACCAAGTATCAGGTATGATTCTAAGCACCTTGCTTAGTTATTTCACTTAATCCTCATGATAATACTAATTTTTCAGATGGGAGACCGGAGACTCTGAGCAGTAAATCATTTGCTCGAGGTCACTCAGGTAGTAAATGACAGAGCTGAGTCTGACAGCAAATCCCAAGCTCTTAATCACTCCTGTTTCCTAATTTTATGGGCAAAGACAGGAAAAGGAAGGAAGGAGCAGAGAGAGGAGGGGAGGGAAGGGGTAGAAATAACCTAAGGTAAGATGTAGGGGGGGGAAAGAAAAAGAGACATAGCAGGTGGGTTTTGTTGAACCCAGAGAACTGGCCCTTTCTAAATGGAGACATACTCAGGCAGGAGAGTGGCAGGGGGTGGGCTGTACAAATTGTCAGGCCATTGTGATGAAGATATCAACTCTCAGCTCTGGGAGAAGGGATGGGAGGCACTGGGGGGCTGACTTTAGAGCCTGCCTGCCATAGAGCTATTCTTCCTATAATGTCATAGAAATATAGAGAGTGAAAGAAGAGAGTGCATTGGAATGAAATACTGCATAATGCATTTGTCTTCTTTATTGAGGAACTCTCCCTATAACTTATCAGTAAGATAGGTTTAAGTGAGTGTTGTAGTTCCTTTTACGTGCCCCTAAGAGGCAGGTTCCACTTTGCCAATGGGGGCTTTTCATCATTCCCTGAACCACAAGTGGAGATCATGCTTTAGAGTAAGGCGAGGCGTTCTAAGAAAAACAAATAAGCAAAAATTTTCACAACCAGAAACTACAAGCCCAAATGCAAAGAGAATGCAAAATGTGACTCAGACTATAGATTTCTTTTCTCCCCAACAAATTTTGAGCATACACACGTGCGCGCGCACACACACACACACACACACACACACACACACAGCCTAATATGTGCTTATAGTTGCATGCACAGATGCAATACTTAATCACGCACGGTAGCTACTCACAGACACTTAGACGCATAAACATAGCCATACTCCGTCATCCCCCCACCCCCAACTATGATTTCTTGAGTACCCAGCCTGAGTTTTTTAGGAGTCTGCTCTGAAAATTGTCTCATACCTGACTTTGAGGCTAATCTGCTTGGATTCAAATTCTGGTTCTGCTCCTTACTGACGTTGTGACCTTGGGCAAGTTAGTTGACCTCTTTGTGCCTCAGTTTCCTCATCTGTAGCATGGAGATAACATGGCTGCTTCATAGAGCTACCATGAGGATGAAGTGAGTTATTGCCTGAAGAGTGCTTAGAAGGTTGTCTGCAACACGGCATCCTCCATAATTAGTGATTATACTTGTTTCTCTCTGTTGGGCCAAACTCTGTCATCAGTGTCAGCATCATTCTCATCATCATTAGCTCCCATTTATTGACCCCTGGTTGTCAGACCCTCTGCCAAGAGGATACTTGTATGATCTTGTTCAATACGCAAAACAGCTGCATGAGGTAGGTGCTATTATTTTGACAGAGAAGGCAATTGAGTCCTGGAAAGGCTCAATAACTTGCCAAAGGTCTCACACTTGGTAAGTGGCTAACATAAGACTTGAACTTGCTTAATTCCAAAGCCCTGATTCTTAACTATATGCAATATCTGAACCCATCAATGATTTTCTCTGAATGGGAACATCTCTCCTAGACTGTAAGTTCCCCAAGCTTCCAGGCTTGTTTTGTTCATTGCTGTTTTGCAGCGCAGAGAACAGGGTTTGACTACAGGATATCTATGTCTCTTTGAAAGGAAAATAGGTGTTATTAAGCTGCAAAACGGGGGTGAGCTGCAAAATGCTTACCTCGCCGTGCTGCAGAGATTAAATAGAATAGTGTCTTAAAAGTGACCAGTGGTCAGTACCTGGTAACCGTGAAGATTTTTGTTGAATTAAATGATAAAAGATGATTCAGAGGCTGAAAATCAGTGATTGGGAGAACAGCGATACCATCAACAGAACAGGGAAAGCAAATTGGGCTGCTTCAAGGAAACACAAAAAAACGGATCTGATGTGGGTGGAACATGATGAGCCAGCAATCTCCTACATCTACACGGAGTGATTAGCAGGCATTTGGGAAAGGAGAGTTAGTGGTCATGACAGAGTGAGGACTGTCAAAGTTTAGGGGATGATCCCAAGGATTCCTGCTTCCTGGTATCCACCCCCTGTTGTAATCCCATCCCTTTGAATGTGGGCTGGATTTATTGACCTTTCTAACTTGCTTCTAACGCAAAGAACATGGCAGAAGTGATGGGATTTCACTTCTGAGATTTTATGAAAAGACTGTGACTTCCCTCTTGGGTGATCTCCCTTGGATCGCACACTCCAGGAAAATGTCAGGTGCTATGCTGTGAAGTCGCCCTGTGGAGAGGCACATGTGGCAAGGAGCAGAGGTCTGCCCACAGCCATGGGAGTGAGCAGATCTGCCCCCTTTAAGCCTTGAGATGACCCTGCCCCAGCTTACACCTTAACTGCAGCCTCTGACAACCTAAGCCAGAATCACCTGGATCCCTGACCCAAAGAAAACATGCAATAATAAATATTTGTTATTTTCAGCTACTAAAGTTGGGATTACTTTGTTATGCAGCAGTAGATATTAATACACGTGGGAATGAGTGCAATGGGGAAAGTGTGTAGAAAGAAGAGTCTGAAGTCAGAGCCATTGGAAGGGTGGGGAGAGGGAGAGGAAATAAAGCAGGCAGGTATTGGGGCTTAGAAGAAAGTAGAGCAACCCATCAAAAGGAGGGGAGGGAAGTATAGGTCCATAAAGTGGGCTAATAATTTTGCACTCCTTCAAACTGATATTCTTTAGATGTTTGCTAGACATTTATTTAGAGGATAGGCTGAGACGTGCATAGGGCAAGGGTCTCTCCTCTGTTGACCCAAACAAATGAGCTCTGCCCCAAGCTTGCATGCCTCATTCGGTACAGCAAAGTGCTACACTTAAAGGAGCACCCCTCATCCTGGGCAGTTGGAGACCATTTGCTGTTACTCAAGTATGCTTCCTGGGGAGGTCTCATGTGCCAACCCCCCACCTCCCCCAAACAATTTACAGAAGTTTGCTTTCTAAATGCAGATAGTACTCTCCCTGAGAGGAGTTCTGGTCAATGCAATTGTCTTCACCTTGTTACATTCCCAGTGATGTTTTAGAGTCCCTAGGCTGGAGCCCTGGGCAGCTGCCTGACTGCCCTGCCGACTATCTGGGTCCAGGGAAAGGAAGAATGGGGAGTAGCCGTTCCATTGGTTGCTGATAACCTTTGGCAGAGCAGTTACAGCGGGGGTGGTGGGGGAGGATGCTAGAGTAAGTAAAGAGTCAACGAGTGTTGAGTATGGGACATCAGTGAATGTGAAGATGGCACTTTGAGGAGTTCAATAGATTGAGGAGACAACCGGGTGAAGGGAAGTGGCTCTTGCTTTTCTTTAATCAATTGGAGGGAAGATCTAAAAATGTGGCTAAGCCCTGTGGAAGGGTCTATGAGAGAGGGAGAATTCTATGAAAAGAGAAGGGGCAGTTGAGGGGTAAAGAGGAGCGAGAACCAAGAGAGGCTGAGCGCTCCGGCTTTGGGGTTGAGTCAACTTGGATTTGAATCCTGGTTCTGCCTCTTTCCATCTTTAGGCTTAACCTTTAAGAGCTTTGTCTTTTTCAACTCTAGAAAGGGGCTAATATAATGTTTACCTCACAGATTGTTTTAAGGACGAAATAAGGTAATTATTTTAGAGTGCATAGCAGATTTCCTGAAACTTAGTAAGTACTCAATAAGTGCTGATAAAATTGAAAGCAAAAATCAGAGGTGAGACTAGAGGAAAATTTGGTGATATTTAGGAGTGGAGTGAGAGTAAGTGCTTGATAAGTTTTACTCCAGGGAAGTTTAAGAAAATTCTTTGACTCGTGAAACTGGAGGGAAATTCTGCTAGGAAAGGTTTTTGTCCATCATAAAAAAAAAATTTGCGAGAATCATGTTCTCTTTTGAATGCTTTTGGATTCAGTTCTGCAGGCGGAGTTGTGATGCCTGGAGTGGTGGTAGCCGTTTTGGTATCTCGAAGGGGTCAAGCCTGAAAATAAAGGCCAACAGGAAGATGGTGGAGGGGAAAGGCAAAAAAAAAAAAAAAGCTTTCATGAAATTGCTGAACAAACTAGTTTAATTTCCTTATAGTTTAAGCCATTTTTAGTTGGGTATTCTGTTAACTGCAGTCAAATGCATTGTAATCAATAAAATTTCCCCGGGAGACAGCACAACATGTACAGCAGTAAAGAGGCTGAAAGAAGCATGCTCCACAAATGGTAAATAATTTGGCTGAAGGAGAAGGTGAAAGGTACAAAAGAGGATACTGAGCAGAAGTACACCCATGAAAGTGAGAAATAGCTCAGTGTAATGAAATGAGCCCAGATTCCTTGATGCTGGAGTATAAAAAGAGGTGGGAACTAGTAAGTGATGAGGATAGAGATACTGTCGTGGGACAAATCATGGAGGGCTGTGATGCAGTGAGGAGCAGATGAAAACATTTAAATATTAGAGGCTTTGTGAGCATTAAATATTAGAGTACCAATGGGATAAGATTGACTTTTCAGCACTTATGTATCGTCTGTTTCTAGACGGGGCTTGTATTCCTTGTCTTCCTTCAGGATGAAACCCTTACTTATTGGAGGTGAAAGCTGCTTATTCTCACTCTATCTAGGCCACGCATTCCATAATAAATGGGGACCCTGGGTTTATTATGAGGACACGCCAGAACATGTGTTAATCTTCAGCAATGTGATATTTCTCATGTACTTTCACTTAGCAGCCTTGTCACTTATTAAATCTAATTACTTTCTCTGCTGCTAAAAGATCGAAGGCATCCTCGGAGTGAAAATGTGTACCCGTAGTCACGTTTAACAAAAGACCTTCTCCAGGGTTTTCTGGCACCTCCTTTAGAGGTTCTCGGTTTTGGTGTTCAAATTTGCCACTTCCCACCCATTTTCAGTTGTTTGCAGGATCATAGACCTTTCAGAAACTGAAGGGATATTAGAACGACTACAACCCCTCCTTTTACAGTTAGGGGTACTGAGTCCCGGAGAGCAGAAATGACTTGTCCAGTGTCACACAGAAAACCAGGGACAGGGTTGAAATGGGAGTGCAGGTCTTTGGACCCCCAATCTGTAACCTTTATGACCATGTGCAGATGTACGCCACCCGTAGACTTTTGAATGCCATCAGTGCATGAAAATTTTCACTAATGATTTATCCACTTACAAATTTAACCCCATGCAACCACCTCTTTTCACTTAACACTAGTCTATCCCACTCACCTAGCTAATGTTTCAGGCAGCTCCTCTCTTGTATCTCTCAAGAATTATTAGGCATTGTAAACATCCAGCAGGATTAAGGAAATATATTGCAAACTCACAGCAAAGTGAAACTGCAAATCTTGCATAAGATGTAGTATTTCATGAAGCTGATGACAGTGATGCCAGAAAACTACTCACATCTCATGCAAAACTGCTTGACAACTGAACACCTGGCAGAGTTAGGCAATTAAAGAAGAAAAAAAATCCACAAGGATAGCCCTGCCATGGGAGGTGCAAAAAAGAGTGATGAGACTAAAGAGGACTAAAGGAGACTTGTGAGAAAAATTGATGAAGTTCATCTTAATGAAGTTGCTGTAAGAGTCATATTTGAAATGAAGCATCTCTACAATATGTTGTGATAGAATTTGGTTAGAAGAGTTATGCTCTGTCCCAAATAAATCAATAATTTTTTCTTGGTTCTAAGAATTAGAACATGAAATTACAATAATTTAATTATAACTTAAGTTCATTTTAATGTATGATATAAACACGTTCTCATAATTTTAAGTTTGATTTCCAAGATAAAGTCCCAATCAAACCTCCCCCCCCCATACTATTTTTATCAGGTAGATTTTTATTTAGCTGCAAGTAGCAGAACTCTAAATTTTTTTTTTAATAACAAAGTTAAAGGAAGGTGGTTTCTGGCTCTGGTGTATTGGTTCATTAATTCTAGAATGATGCTTCTGCAATACTCTTGTATTTTTCCTCAAGGTTGCAAGATTTTTTGTGTTCCAGCCTTCACATCTGCACTCAGTTTAAGAATGGGAGGTGAGATGGGGGGCTGTACTAGCCTTGTGTCAGTCTTTTTAAAATCAGGAAATAAAAGAACTCTTCAGAAACCTTCTTGGAGATGCCTGCTTATCTATCATAGATCACAACTCCCCTAGTTGCAAGGGAGTCTAGAAATGGAATATTGGTCTCTCCAGCCTTCATCTCAAATGTGGCAAGGGATAAAGGAACTATAATGATTAGTGTCTATCAGAAAGTTTCAAATGACCCTTTGAAGAAATTCTGGTGCTAACTTTCCATGATGATAAGACTCATCTATACCTGGAAATTTACCCTCAAGATCCGAGAAGCTCCCAGAGATCAGCCTTTGGCACATCTTTAGCAGAATCTGAGATTGAAATGGAAATTCCTTTGGACCACGTTAACTTCACATGCTTCTGACTTTTACAAACAGCAATAACTGCACTGTGCAAGGGGTCTGCTTTCCACCTGTAGCATTTTATCTGATTCTTGTGACGGCTCCTATGAGATACATAAGGGAAGCCTTGTTATAATCCACATTTCACAGACGAGGAAACAGGCTCAGAGCTTAAGCAACTTGCCCTCCATCGTGCACAGCTGGAAAATGCTGAATTTAGGATTCAAATCCTGGTTTTCCTGACTGCAAGCTTCTTGCTCTTTATGCTGTAATGCCACTCTTCAACATTTCCCCAACATGTCCCATAGAAATAAGGTGATCAGCATTCAAAAATGGGCAGGGAGGGGCGGTGCAATTGTGGCTCAGTGGCAGGTGGCTCACCTGCCATGCCGGAGACCTAGGTTTGATTCCTGGTGCCTGCCCATACCAAAAAAAGAAAAAAGAAAAAAATTGAGAAGGAAGGAGTATAATATGATCAAATAAGTTTGAAACCTTCTGGGATAAGCATAGTTAAACAAGGTCTTCTCCAATAATCCAGTTGACATTGTGGTTCTCCAACAGAGGGCTAAAGCGTGCATATTTCCTAAAGCTACTTGTATATGGAAACTTCTTTATTCTCATGGGACTGTCCATCCATTTATTTATCCAACAAATAATTGCCAGGTTCCATTTATCCAACAAATAAATGCAGGCATTGCATGAGGCTCAAGGGAAACATTGATCATCAAGATGGACCTGGTCCCTGCCCCATGCACCACTTCTCCAAACACATTTTTGGGAAAACTGATGCTTAGATGGCATCCCCTACTCTTAGGGAGCAGGTATCCCAAGGGGTGGCCAGGGACCCTGATCGCAGCCTCACCCTCGCATGATGACCTTGCCCCAACTTGGCTTTCCAGGTATAAAAAGGAACCTTCCCTTTCCTTCATGCCCTACAGGTGAGGAAAGACTGGTGAGTTAGCAGAGGCAGAATCGTATAGAAGTAAGAGCAAGAGGAGGGAAAGAGTGGCTGATCAGATGTTCTGGTGATGCCTCTGCAGCACAGGCTTAGAGCTGAGGAAGGCAGGTCCCCAGTGTTCTCACCTCTCATCCCGGGATTGGCTGTTCTCCCCTCTCTGCCCCTTGCTCTGACCCTTCCCCAACCACTTCCCTTCTCCCCTCCTTGAGTGGCTTGTTCTCCCCAGTGACAGCTGGCTTCTCTGTTTTCAGTCCATTGCTACAGTGAGCAACTGGCTATGAAATATTAAATCTTAGTAAATATTAATGCCACATCACTGTCACATTAATTCAGCCCTGTGAATTGGGGGGTCAGGATTGGGCTAATGAGCGGGTCTACCAAACCTACCCAGTGCTACCGCCACCATCTCCCCCACCGCCCTACCACCACCACCACACCTGCAACCACCAGCAACTTTACAAGATTTTCCAGCATCTGGGAAACCATCCCTTTGAGAGCCTCAAACTTTTCATTCTGCGTATTCTCTTCACCTACTTCCTAGGACTCTGAAGGCAGACCTAGTAGGCCCATTAAAATTTAAAGGGCTAGGGCCACAGTGGCTCAGCAGGTAAGAATGCTTGCCTGCCATGCCCGAGGACCTGGGTTCAATTCCCGGTGCCTGCCCATGTTAAAAAAAAAAAAAAAAAATTAAAGGGCTCTGCTGACAGGGGTATCCTGAGACCCCAAGGCAAGTTCTAATCTAGCTGGTGAAACACTCTGCCTTTATCATTTCATTTCTTAGCCCTCTCAATGGGTCAGTATGATTCACAATAATGATAGCGTGATGAAGTGGGAAATGTAAAACTGATGTCCCTCAATGGCAAGAGAAGTTACCACATTTCCATCTGCATTTATTTCTAGGGGTGGAGACTTTGCTTGAGTGGGTGATATACATGCAAAGCAAGTAAATGCCCATTGTCCCAAGGGAAAAAGGGCAGCAGGGATGGTTGGGTAGAACCTAGCTTTTCTCCCAATATTCCTTGTTCTGCGGACCTTGCTGATTTATGGGGAGAAGTTGGATAAACACGCCTAGGAACCTCAGAGAGTTTTTGGAGAAAAGAGATTGAGGTTCTAACCCCCACCCTTTATTTTGTTTTGTTTTCATCCCTGACCTGTACTTGTTTGTTGTTTTGCCTCCCAGTAGTCATTCTGGTTATGTAAACATCTTCCAAAACATTTCCAACTTGAGGGGCGTTTTCTACAGAGAAGTGAGTGAGATAGGAAACATCTGGTCAATTTAGACTCCTTGTTGGGTTTTTCTAATAAATATGAAGATAGCCCTGATTTACATAATTTCGTTAAATGCCCATGTTGGCATCACAAGATTTTTATTATTATCTCAAGATGACATCACTGTACTTGGTTGACTGTTGAAGTATATTAGAGTGCTGCAGACGCGCGCACACACACACACACACACACACACACACACACACACACACACACACACACACACACACACACACACACTACCCAGGGGTCTGCTCCATCTCTACTAACAACTGAATAAGAGCATCCAGACTTCAGCTTCCGCCTTAATAAAGGAGGTTAGGCTTATGAAAGAAACAACTGAAATGGGTAACCAAGCTGTGAAATCTTTAATTTTTTGGTGGCAAAGGGTAGGGAGGGCAGAGTTTACATACAGGTTAGTTTCTCAAGAAGTGAATCTTGAGTTGTGCCCTTCCTGCCAGTGACAGCCAACCGGATAACACGGTCTCATAATGGCATTTTCAGTTCTGGGAGTCCAAAATTCTTTTAGCTATTATAATATTAATTATATTTATACACACAAGCATATGTGTTCCTCTCCACCATTTCTTTGGCTAAATCATGATTTCCCTAGTTAAAATGAATTTTCAATCCTGGATCACTAAACGCCTGGTACCTAAGAGACATTAAATCAAACATCTGTTATGGTTCCACCTTGAAAGAGCTGCCAGTCTGATGATCTGGGGACACAGAAAGACAAAGTAGAAGGGGTGATGGGACCCTAAACACTCTGGCTGAGAGATGAGGAGGAATGACAGATTGGAATTGAACGGATAGGAAGTTTAATTTAAGGACGCTGTCTGAAGGGGGCTAACCCCTACCTCTTAATTTAATATTGTTAGAACATTTTTTGATGAACAGAGGAAACCTTGATAAAGTCAGCTATTTGGACTCTGGGGGCTCTGGGGGGAAACTCATTGTAAAGTGGAAAGGGGAGAAGCTTAAATAGTGTGTTAGGTTCAGCATCAGGGCTGAGTCTTTTTAGGACATGTCATAGTGTATGGATGGTGTTAAAATGTCTTTTGACCTAGTTACCTTTGCCACTGTGGGTGTGCTGCAGGAATTAATCACTATATATTTTTTTATGTGTGTGTTAAAAGCAATTTTGTGATGAATGTCTTTCAGGATGTGTCTATGTATACAAAATATTCTTCAACTAGCATCATTGCATACAAGTGTTTCCTTATGATAGAATTCTAGAAATGGCCATGCTAGGTCAAAGAATGTACCAGTCAGGGTAGATACTCTGTGGTAACAAACAACCCTAAAAATCTTAAAACAACAGAGACTTATTTATCACTCACTCTGCATGTCCAGCTGGGTGATGCCTCATGTCTTCTCACTCTGAAAATACACTGTTGGAACTGCCACAATTGCAAATACTTTTGGTCAATATGGAAGAAGGAAAATGTTCTCTTGAGGGTGTTAAGTTGACAATTCAATGCTCTGGCTGGGAACTGGTACTCGACACTTCTTCTTGCAATTTGTTGATTAGAACCATTCTGTCGATTAGAACCAGTCATACGGCCAACAATAGGAGGGCACAAGTTCAATTCTCCCATGTTCTAGAAGATGGAGAGCCAGAAATATTTGGTGAACAACACGAATGACTATTTCAAAGGGTGTGAACATTCTGATGCCTTTGCCAGTTGGTCTTCCATAATGCCATTCCAGTTACGATCTCAGCTGTTGAACTGCCCAGTACTTGTTTTAGTACCTGTGCTAGGCATCACTGCATGAAAATATCATAAATTATTTTATCATCTCCTGTCAATGAGCACTTCCAATGTTTCCTATTCAAAACAATGATGTGATGAACATTCTTGTGCAAATTTGTATACTTGTCCGCTCATATCCTTCGTATGAGTTCATAGAAATTGGACTGCTAGATCAGAGTCGATGAACACTCTGAAGTCTATTGATACATGCTGTCTTCTTGCCATCTCAAAAATGCTGTACTTCTCTATTCTCCTATGATCAGGATAGAAAAGTGTCTGTTCCATTCATTTGGAGGAGTGATGATAATAGCTGTGAGTGTCTTCTAAGTTGCCTAATTCCATTCTCCAAGTCCACATGTTCCTGACCTGAGGTGGCTAGGGGTTGAGTTCAGACACGTGGATTTCATCAGGTGAGTACTAAAAGAGAGAGAATGTGTTTATCTACAAGGACAATTTCCAGTGTCGGCAGGCATCGAGCATCCTAACTTGCCTTTACTTTAACTTAAAACCTTGTCTCGAATCAGCCAAGCTAAGGAATGAGGCTCACCGAATATAGAAAAGCTAATGGACCAGTTGTTCGACACACAACATCACCCGACTGCTCAGTTTTTTTCTATATGGGAATGGCCAAGTCAGTCCCACCGGCTGATCTTGGCAAGGGAGAGGGAAGTGGCAGGCTGAAGTCATTAATGGAGTGACTGGGGAAAGAAAAGGCAGACAAAGGAGAGAGCGTGAACAAGGACTTGTGCATGTATTTGCTGATGGTGGATTTATAACTTTGGGGAAAACGAAAGAGCTACACACATCGAGGGGGATTAAGGTTTTTCTGTTTGAGACATCAGTGAGAATATAGTGTCTGGGGGATGGGGAGACAACTCTGCCTTCCAGATTCATGAGACATTGGGGGAGAAGATGAATTCTCAGATTATAGTGTTACTATTTGTTTCTCTCTCATGTTGTCTTTTTTTTTTTTTTTGATGATGTTTACTAAGGAGGGAAGATGAGAAGGCATAGAAAATTTTAAGTAGAGGTTATTATACAGCATTCACTTTATGCTTTAGTAAGTCACGTGTTTGTATGCACACACATATAAACACACGTCCTTTGTACCTCTCTCATCCTTTGTATCTCACTCTTGTCCTGCATTTAATTAGAATATTTTGGCTGTATAGAATAAGCCTAGGAGAAGTGACTGAAATAATAAGGAAATTTATTATCAGTAGTAAGACCATATAATTTCTCATCCAAACCAGGAAACTTTTGCTCAGGACAAATGCTAAATCAGATAACATGCTGGCACAAGTGTAAACTAGGGCATCTTAAGGCAAATCAGGATGTATGTACGATCACCAGAATTATGATACATATCAAGACATCTCTAAGTAGGGCAGATCTAGGGTTATTTCAGAGCCACAAAGACATAGAGGCTCTCAAAGTCTCAGTGGCCAGCTTTTCTTCTATGCTTGTCCTTTCACACAGGACAGCTGCAGCAGCTCCAAAGATCAAGGCACCAACATTATTATAATCAGGCAATACATTTCTTGGAAGTCCTCAGTAGACTTCCCATCACTTCTCATTGGTCAGGATTGTGTCACCTGCCCAAGCTTTGACCAGGTACTGACAAGGTCAAGGGGATTACCATGATTGGTTTTGACCAGTCAAGATTCACCCCCTCTCTTGGGCTGAGAACAATAACATCCCACCTCAAACACTTCACTTGACTGTTGATAGAGTGAATAAAATTGGTGTTCTTTTGGGAAGGAGGAAGGGGTGAATGGTCATTGGGTGGGTAGTCAAGAGGATCTGCCATCCATCCACGCTGGCTGCATCTCCCAGAGCAGAGAGGCAGCCCTAGATTATCATTGGAATGCATAGGCCATTTGCAGCTAACCAAAGCCTGGTCAGTACCTATGCATTTGATGATTTAATGTTGCAAAGAGCCTTTGTATCTTCTGTCTCCCTAGATCCTTATGACCACCCAGCAAGGTTGGCAGTGCAGAATTAGGGTCTCTGTTTCTCAGCAGCATCCGGGATTCAGATGCTGAGATGCCAATGGCTGTATCCAGTGGGGAGGAAAACTGGGGCTCAGAGTGGTTCAATGATTTGCTTAAGGTTCCAGAGCTATGAAATGTCCAAGGAAGGATTAGAACTCAGTTCTGACTCCAAAGTCATTATCATAACTACTCTACTATGCTGACCTCAAAAGCCACAACTCTCTTCTTTGGGGTGGGATAGGAAGCAAAGGACAAACAATGTTCATAATTGACATGGAAAGATAAGATCTGCTTGGGGGTGTTAGTCAGACCTAGAACCCTGTGTCTTTTCTCTCCCATGTAAAATAGGCCGTTAGAATATAAGTGCCAGAGGGTGATAGCCCGTTAGAAAGACAACTTGGATCTATTTTAATTTTTCAGAAAAGGACTAAACACAGGCAACGGGAGGAAGGGAAAACAACAAAACAAAACAGAAACATTACCATTATTGGACTTGGGTGGTGTTTGAACTGTTGTTAATGACAAGATACTTTCACTGCATTTCATAGCTAATTCCATACTCTCAAGTGTGCCAACCTACGTCGTTGAGAACTGGTGCCCTGCAAGTCATCAGTGAATGGAGTGGAAGGAAGGTAATGGGACGAATTGGGGAAAAAACCTCAATTCTGCATCACATATCCCATCTTGAATGCTATCATGGGGAGCCCACCCCCAGTCAACTGCCACCCACCATCTCTGTCTCTTCTCATATGCTTCATCTCCTTTCCATTTTTCTTTTTCCAATTAAGCCTCCTTGGAGCACATTTCTAACGAGGAACTGTGTTTGAATGCTTCCTAATGATTTTCATTTTCAACATGTCATGAGTCGGGAGGCAGCTGGTGGCAGAGCAGTCCTGGCTAATTAGGTTCTCGGCTGTCTCCTCCTTTACCCCACCACCCTACCAGTCTTCTGGCCTGTCATGCCCTCTGCTGGATTGCATTCTGCTGGCTGTCTTGATTAATTTGCAGATCTCATGCAGAGCTACACCATCTTCTACATTTATTAAAGGTTTCTCTGCTGGGGCTGATGATGCCAGAAATACTTAGTAAATTCTTCTTCCCCTGAGGGTATCTCTTCCATGGGGACCTCATAGTGGTTAGGGATGGTGGACACCACCAAAGGGGCATTTGTAAAATGTTGGGGGCCTTCTTGACTGATGAAATGACTGGAGGAGGGGTGTTAGCGTCTAGTTGAGGAGGCCCAAAATACTAAGTTTCTTGCAAAGTTACCTTCCACAATAAAGAATTATATGAACTAATATGGCAATAGAGCCTCCATTGAGAGACACTGCAAAGTGCAGAAAGCAAAATGGATCTTTAGCTTCAATTGCTCCCTGTACTAGTTTGCTAGCTGTTGGAATGCCACACACCAGAGATGGATTGGCTTTCGATAAAAGAAGATTTATTTAATTAAAGTATAGTTCTTCAGAGGAGAGGCAGCTAACTTTCAACTGAGGTTCTTACTTACGTGGGAAGGCACAGGGCAATCTCTGCTGCTGGCCTTTTCTACAGACCTCTGAGTTCCAACAACTTTCCCTGGGGTGATTCCTTTCTGCATCCTCAAAGGCCTGGGCTGAGCTGCTAGTGCTGAGATGAGATATGCTGAGCTCCTTTGGCTGTGCTACGCTGAGCTCTCTCATTTAAGCACCAGCCAATTAAATCAAACATCATTAGTTGCAGCAGGCACACTTCCTAGCCCACTGCAGATGTAACAGCTACAGCTGAAGTTCACGTGCCATTGACTCATAGCCACAGCAATAGAACTAGGTCTCTTCACCTCACCAAGTTGACACCTGAATCTAACTACCACTCTCCCCTTCAAGAGCCTTCTGGCATAGGCAGAGATGGGAGAAAGTTAGGGTTTCCTCTTTGCCTTAAGGTCCTTTGGGCACTTCTGGCTCATTCTATTCCTATTTCATCGCTTGACCTCCAGGACCTAGCATAATTCCAGGCACATAGTAGATGCTCAGTAATTCACTGTGGATTTGAGCTGTCCATGCCTTCCTAACAATGGAATGGTCCTTGGCACCAGCCAATCTGAATATCTACTCTATCAGCTGAGGTCCAGTTAGGAAGAAAGAAACCACAATAGGCACTTCAACAGAGAGAATTTAATATATCTTATATAAGGAATTGGATGAGCAGGTTTGGAGTGTGGAAGAGGAAAAAGTGAACAATGAGATGACCCAGTTGTCATAACTAAAGAAGTAGCTGCCGCTCCTAGAGCTGGGGGGACAATGAGAAGTACATGTGGTTATCAAAGTCTACGGGCTGAGAAGAGGAGCCCTTGGAGCTGGGGCTTGGACCTTTGAGAAGGGGATACCCCTGGTTTGTGACATGGCACAAAGGCAGATGGAGATTGGAGCCACTTGCTGCTGCCAGGATGGGGATAGGGGTGAGGGAATTAGGGGACCCTTGATTTGCCTGGGAGGTATTTAAAGGGATGCAAAGAGGCAGGAGCAAGTTCCTTCTCCTTCCTCCAGCCTTCAAGCCTCCTCCTGCTCACAGAACCAAGAAAAATAATCCAGTTGGCAAAGGGGAAATGTCATTTGAAGAGTCCTAGTACCAGCAGCACAAAGCTGAATAATGAAGTGTGCATTTAGACCTGAGAGATAATTGTGGACGATCAGCAAATCTTTATGTATGAGATTTTGTGTTCCATCTTGGGAACACAGGGGAAAACAGGACAGATACAATCCAGCCCTCACAGAGCTCACAGGCTTGTAGGGGAGAACAGACAATGAATAAACAATGATAAACTTAATCCATCAATTATCATTCTGATACATAAAGCCCAAGTGCAGACGAGGGGTTGGAGAGGCTTCTTCTGAGGAGGAGACCTTGAAAGTGTCCCCGAAAGGAGAGGAGGAAGACTTAGTAAAGTGAAGGGGTTGGGGGTGGGGAGAGCCAGGGAAACAGCATGTGCAAAGGCTGAGAGGTGGGTAGGACTTTGGAGCAAATGGGGAGCTGAAAGGAACAATGCGGTGTGGGAGGGTGATATGAGAGACGCCTTTTCATCATTTGGGGCTCCAATCATGACATCTTCTTGAGATCTTTCAATTCAACTCCAGGACAGGCACTGAGCCCTTTCACTGGGAACTCCTCTACTGCTTAATTCTGTGTCAACGCTCAAGGCCCCCTGCGGTGCTGTCTTCCATTGCCGTGTGTTCTTGTGTTGATAAGTAACTTTTTATGTGTTACTACTTCCACAGCAGGCTGCAACTCATCTTTTTCTTGAACTCAGAGCAGTTTCTCATAACCTCACTTTTAGCCAAACATGTAAATTAAGTTAACCTTGAGATATCATTTCTTATCTCTCAAATTGAAAAATATTTTTTAAATGATGGAGGGCGGGCCGTGGTGGCTCAGTGGCGGAGTTCTTGTCTGCCATGCCGGAGACCTGGGTTTGATTCCCAGTGCCTGCCCATGTAAAACAAAACAAAACAAAAAAAAGGAATAGTAAATGATGGCACCCAATGAGGGTACAGATGTGAAGGAATGGGCACTTTTATGCACTGGGGTAGGAAGGTAGATGCAAACAAGCTTTACGGGAAGAAAGTTGGTAAATTACAGTAAATGCAAATTACGTTTGCATACATAGCTCCTAGCCCTGCAATTTCACATATAGAAACTTATCTGAAGGAAATCATCACAAATATTCCCAAAGATAGAGCCAAAATACTGTATACTTTATGACATTGAACTAGCTGGATGTTTAACAGTTGGAAACTGGGGAAATAAATTGGGACATATACATATAATGGACTTGGTTGGAGCCTTCAAAATAATGTTATAGAAGAATATTTAATGCCAGGAAATATATTTATGGCATATTTTTAAATAAAATGAAAAAGTGTTAGAGTGCCCACTTCATAGTCTGCTGTAAGATTAAATGAGATAATGTAGGGTCTGGCACGTGGTAGGTTTTTGGAAATGTGACACCAGTTCCCCTGCTGTCTCAGTGACTGCCTGCTGGGTTCTTGTGCTAGCCTGGTGCCTTCTAGCCAACTTTGTCTCCTCTTACATCACCCATCCCTGGGACTCTCAGTGACCACTTCTGGATATCCCTGTATTGCTGGGGCACACAGAACTGTCCAAATTTTTGCAGTACCTCTGGGATGTTGACCTAGTATCTCCAAAAATGTACAATTGATGGGAACTCAAGACCCCGATTGCTTTACTGATGACCAACTGTGTTCCAGGGCCTGTGCAAGGCACTGAGATATGACCTAGTCCCTGGGACTTAGAGTCCTTGCTTTTGTCACCTCACGGCGGGAAGACATTGAGGGAGAGACAGGGTCTGGCCTGCTCCCCACTGTCCCCCCAGTTTCTGGAATAGAGCCTAGCACGTAGTAGGGACTCACAAATATTATGAGAACAATGAGGGGCAAGGAAGGAGGAAGGGGCAGAGGAGAAAAGCTAAGGAGCCTCAGAAGTGTGACTCTCCTGAATTCCACTTCAATGCAAGTCTCACTCACCCGGTGAGCAGTCTGCAGGAGGCTGCCTCTGACATGGCCTGGACCCCAGGGAGGAATCTCAAGTGCTTGCCAGCCCCGTGCCTCTGACTGGTTTCTCCACAGTTTGGCTAGATAGAAAAACCAATCCAGACCTGTGTCTGCTCCCAGAAGAGAGGTTAATGACCCCACCCCTACTTCCCCAGAAATTCAGCCCCAATTCTGATTCCTCAACTTACCAGTTTTGCTTCTCTGGAAAAGCCATTGCACGTTTCTGAGACTTGCTTCCCTTCTAAGTCAAAACGGGGAGGACTATCCCCGTATTGTGAGGCTGTTGTGAGGTGGAACACGATAAAGTAGATGTCAGTGGCAAGTGAACCTTTATGGTTCTTTTTTTTAACTTTTTATTTTAGTCACATATGTACAACTCAGAATTTCCACGTTGAACCACTCTGTAAGTGTTCATTTCAGTTATGTTAATTAGTCAAAATACTTTGCTACTATCATCAATATCCATTACTCTAACTCTTTCATCTCCTCAAGTAGAAACTCTGAGTCCATTAAGTTAAAATTCCATTTCCCAACGCCAGACTGGCTCCAGTGACCCTATAATCTACCTGCCCCTAGAAATTTTCTTCTTCTGGGTATCCCATCTAAGCAAGGTTATACAATACTTACATTTTTATGTTGGCTTATTTCACTCAACCTCATCTTTTCAGGGCTCATCCAGGTTGTAGCTCACACCAGAATTTCATTCCTTTTTTCAGCTAAAGAATATCCCGTTGTGCGAATGTACCACATTTTGCCTGTCCATTCACTTGGCACGCTTGTACCATCTGGCTATTGTGAATAATGCTGCAAAGACACTGGTATACGAATATCTGTCCAAGTCCCTGCTTTGAATTCTTTGGGGTATATACCGAGAAGTGGGATTGTTGGGTCATGTGGTAATTTTCACCTTTCTGAGGAACTGCCAAATAGATTTCCGTGTGGCCGCATCATTTTACAATGCTACCAGCAGTATTTATTTTCTGTGCTTTTTTTTTTTTTAAATAATCATCATCCTCGTGGCTCATTTTAATGGAATTTCATTAAAGCAGTTTTCATTAGCATTTTCCTGATGATCAGTCATGTTGAGCATCTTTTCAGGTACTTATTGCCCATTTGTATATCTTCTTTGGAGAAACAGCTATTCAAGTTATTTGCTCATTTTAAATTCAGTTGTCTTTCTGTTATTGTTGTTTTGGTCCTTGAAATACCCAATTTCAATGATTGTATACTGATATAGCTTTCGCAGTGTGACTGTGTGATTGTGAAAACCTTGTGTCTGATGTTCCTTTTATCTACGGTATGGACAGATGTGTGAAACATATGGATTAAAAATAAATAAGTAATAGGGGAAAAAAATGTTAAATTTAGTAGATTGAAATGATAGTGATCAATGAAAGGGAGGGGCAAAGGTATAGAAAAAAAACAGGAAACAAAAGATAAAGTATATTGGGTAGATGGAAATACTGGCAGTCAGTGAGAGGGAGGGGAAGGGGTATGGTATGTATGAGTTTTTTTTCTTTTTCTTTTTCTGAATTGATGCAAATGTTCTAAGAAGTGATCGCGGTGATGAATATACAACTATGTGATGATATTGTGAGTTATTAATTATATACCAAGAATGGAATGACCATATGGTAAGAATGTTTGTGTTTGTATGTTTTTATGTTAAAAAAAAAAAAAAAAAAAGAAATACCCAACTTCAGCTGTCCTTCAGACCAGGCCTTGGTCTCCACTTCCCCATGGGAAAAGAGACCTACAGTGTCATTTGCAGCTCTGGAAGTCCCAAAGAGTGATGTTTTGATATGAACAAGAATTTCAGAAGATTTCCTGGGGAATCATTTCGCCTCCAAACTCCTGAAACTCCAGACAGAAGGGAAGAGAGCATAGGGAGTTCAACGGTGAGGTATAGCTGGGGCTTTGAACAGTGCCTCTGTTGGGGCAAAGCTCTGGGGGGGGGTGGGCATTACAGAGCAGGACCCCACTTCCAGTTTTGGACTCTGTGGGTGTCTGGCTGACCTGGTGAAGCCCTGCTGTCTGGGTTCAAATCCCAGCTCCACCCCTTACTGGTCCTGCGAACTTAGGAGGAGTTGGGCCCTTATTTCCCACATCTGTAGAGGGGGTGTGGTAGTGGATCTTACCTCTTAGAGCTGGGGACAGGAGAAGATAAGGACCATCTTTTAAAGTGCTTAGAACTGTACATGAGATGGGCTCGATATGTGGTTAAAAAAATGAGGGGGACAGCAGCCTTCATGGATTGTCCCCAGGGTTCTCTTAGCACTAAGCGGGGGTTGCTTAGACCTAGCGTTGTGGGATAGCTAGGACTGCAAGGTCCAAGGAGAGCATATGTGTTTCTCCTGGCCCTGGATTGTCATTGTTCGCAGCTTCTATGTAGTGGGGTTTGGAGATTAGAGGAGAGACGGGGAAGACGGGACTTCTGGTTTGGTTCCTCTGGCCCAGATGGAGGAACTGCAGCTGAAGATGCAGGAATTAGATGAGACATGCCCCATTGCAGGGGCCAGCCAGCATGGAAGGTGGCATTTGGTACATGTGACATTGCAGTGGATACTCGCAGAGGACATGGACAGATGATGACACAAGCCTGGCTGCCCCTCCCCACCCATGGCATGGGTCCATTTGCAGACCCCTTGGAGCCTGACATCTTCCCCACCCAAAAAGGAGGCAGAAAATCTGAAATCTGACTTGGGTTTGACCTGACATCCATAAGAAAAATAAAAATCACTAAAGTAATTGAGTTTGCCTGGAAGTGACAAAATTAAATTTTTTGCTTCACAGGGTTTGGGGGCTCAAGACAGAAATTAAGTTCAGTAGAAGCCTCACCCCCCACCACCCCCACCCATACACAGAGAGAAGCTAGCACATTTGCATCTCTGAGAAGGTGCTGGGAAATTCATAGTCACTCCATTTGCAAAGGGCTTGCAACACAGTAAGTGCCCCGCAAATGGGAAATAAATTCATAAAAAAACATTCAGATCTGCCCATGGCAACGGCCAGTGTTTCAAGTCACCGGGTAGGACAGGAGCTGAGAATCTTCCCAGTTTCCTTCTAACCCCCCTCCCTCTCTTCTGCCTTCCTCTTAGTGGGTGCTTCCTCCCCCTTGCCAAATCCTCCCCACAGAGCCCAGCAAAGGGCAGTGCTCTCTGAGTGCATGTCACGCCATAAATACTTCCAGTAGGTGCAGAGATTTATGTCATTATAAATGCCAGCGGCAGGCCCTGTTTGTGTTAATAGCCTTATTAGTTACATTCCTGTAAAATCCAGATCTCCACACTGTTTAACAGCTCCAATTCTGCTCAGCAGCATTAATTCAATAAGTCGAGGCCCCTTGACATAAATCTCAAAGCCCCTGGAACCCGATTAGGAAATCCCTCCTGATGAGTTAGAGATGGACGGGTGGAGTGCGGCCAACAAGCTTCCAGTGGAAAACATGAATTGCGTGACCTGACCGTCCCCCGGGGCTGCCTCTTTGGCTGCTACAATGGGTCATTTCCATCTGTAATACCAGTGGACTTAACCTTGACCTTGAACATGGAGTATCACGCTGGGTGGGATTGCCAACCACCCAGGAACAGTGAATCCAGGGCCCCCATTAAACCCTACGGTGTCTTGGTGCAGGTTGTAAAAAGGCATAGCCCCCACCTGGATGTAGTTGCCCAGGTGTCTGGCTTGGGGAGAAAATCCCACCTTTGTGCTGTTTAGTGGAAGAGCTGCAGGCTGGAGTCCGGCGTCCAGCACCACCCTCAGCTGCAGGTGCCCTTGGAATGATTAACGCAACATCTGGGTTTGTGGTTACCTTTAAGGGAAGGGCAGGAGCACACGGGCAGGTGAGGTTACTGCTAACATTCAGCTTCTTGATTTGGGCAAGGAATTCATAGTGTTCACTGTGTTATTACTAAAAAAAAGGAAAACGGCCAGTCGTTAGCTGATGAATAATCTGATTCTGGGCACCGGAGGTAGAGGGGGAAGGAAAATGACACGAGAAAGAGACTAGACAGGCTGCGCCTGCTGTTGTCCCAATTTTCTCTCCCTCTTTCTCTCTCAAAAACAGTCCCCACATACTGAGCCCTGCACTAGGCACCTTAGATCCATCATTCCTGTTAGTCCTCATTTTCACCCTACATGGTAGCAGAGTACTGGGTTCAAATCCTGACTCAGCCATTTACCAGCTGTAATTCTTGTGCAAGTTACTCACTTTGTGCTTAGCTTTTTCATCTGTAAATGGTTTTTTTTTTTTGTATCATTAAAAAAAACCAGAAGTGCCAAGACCCAAAGAAAACAGAGAGTGAGTTTTGGACATAAGAATAGGCAACAAAAATACATGAATAAAATGTGGCTAGTTAGAGTAGCTAGCTTCTTTGTGGATTCCGAGGGTTACACGAGATCTTGGGTTTGGACTTTTGCTTGGCATATGTTGGTATTTAATAAATGTTATCTATTGATACTGTCATTATGCCCCCAGTTTATAGATGCTGCAGGTGTATTAGTTTCCTGCAGCTGCTGTAACAAATGACCACAAACCGCATGGCTTTCAACAACAGAAATTTATTCTCTCACAGTTCTGGCAGTTGGGAATATGAAATCAGATCCATGGGGCCAAAATGAAGGTATCTGCAGGGCTACACTGGCCCCACCCGGGCTCTGGGTGAGAATCTGTCCCTTGCCCCTTCCTGCATCTGGTGGCTGTGTCATTGCTCGATTTGTGGCTGGATCACCCCCAGTCTTCAAGGTCAGCATCTTCACCTAGCTTCCTGCTCCATCTACCTGTGACCTTAACCTGGGTGAGTGTCTCTGTCATATCTCCCCCTGTTCCCACCACTGAATTTATAAGGGTGATTGCATTTT